>NW_022995771.1:186950-233597 GCF_900245975.1 Drosophila guanche
GTCAGACTTGCTACCTTTCTTATGGAGAGGAATTATAAAGGATTCCTTCCAGATGGGGGGAAAGCTAGAAGAATGGATAGATAGAGTGAATAGTTTAAGCAAAGGTCCGCAGAGAGACTCGGCACAGTACCTGAGTACACAGCCGGGAACTCCGTCAGGGCCCGGTGAGAATACCGGCTTAACTAATTGAAGTTCATGAAGTAAGGAGCCTTCATTTAACAAAGGGCAGAAAATGCCATTCGACCTTGGTAAACTATATGGATACATATGACCTGGGTAGCTTTCCTGGGAATATGTGGTTTGAAAAAATTTTGCAAAAAGATCGGCGATTGCCTGATCATTGTTTGCCGACATATTCAAAAATGATAGCGAGGATGGATGTGCGGACGTTCTACGCTTACTGTTTACGAAGCTGTAAAACTGTTTAGGGTCCTTTGAAAAACGTATCCTGCATCGAAGGAGGTAGTTCCTATAGCATTGAGCATTAAGAACAGTGAAGTTTGACCGAGCTATTAAGTAATTAGAAAGAGAAGAGGGAGAACCAACTTCTTGAGCTTTTTTAAATAGTCTTGATTTTAGATTTTTTAGACTGGATAACTCTTTGGTGAACCAAGGAGGTTTCGCAGATCTAGTCGGACATGAAAGTGGGACACACGTGAAGAAATGTGAAGAAATGAATATGCAGTGGCTAAACCCACCCCGCCCCGCAGCTTATATTTGTTTTTTTTTTCACATTCTCTCATTTACACTCTGCTTCTGCTGTGTACGGCCCCTGCCTCTGACGCGAGTCTGCAGTGTGTGGGTCTAGGGAAGGGGAGCTAGCTAAAGGAGCGTGTTGGTGTGAGAAGTGTTGTAGATGTAGATGACAGATAAAGAAAAAATGTAAAATTTGACCAAACACCGCTAAGGTCCAGACTGAGTGCCGGGTATAAAAATTGTGACGCGCAATAAGCGTCTCACACGTCCCTTCTCGTTTTACTTTCGAGTCTGAAGCGCGCAACCCTCCTTTTTATAGCCAGAATTAAATTCATAATTTGCAGGGGCTTCCCCCCTCGCCTTCCGCCAGTTTTGTTTACTTGTTGCACATTCTTTCATTCCGTTTGTGTTTTAGTTTGTTTTTACCACATGTACAGTATACCCTAGTTACTCTTCGAGTACCAGGGTATAAAAATAGGCTTCCCCCATAACTCTTCCGGTAGTCCGGTAGGCAAGTGCTCCTCACTCCAATGTTCCATCTACCCCTCCCCACTGAAATTCCTCTCAGTCAAAAAACTGACATCCTTCCTTGTAGCCCAGCAAAATGCTCGCGGGGTACGTAGTGAGCTTAGTAAACTTTTTAGGGATAGTTTTCCATTTTCGTCCCACGTTATTGTGTTTACTGAATCTTGGTTAAAGCCATACATTCTTAGTCCCAAAGTATAGAATTTGAAGGAACACAATTTATAGGAATGGTTCTTCGTGTCGGCGTGGAGGAGGGGTCCTGATTCCACTCTCTGTTCACGTCGGAGCATTTCACAGTCAAGGTTTCACAAGACCTAGAATTCCTGTGTGTAAGACTGATTCTTCCCGGCCATTATAGTTATGTCGCTTGCTTAATATACGAGCATCACTTGTCCGCCTTAAAAACTGTTTCTACCTCGCTATCTGGTAAAGATATTGGTGATTTCAACTTACCAGGTACTGTTTTGTCTTCGGTTAACGAGTCTAACAAACTTGTGCCCTGTCCCTGTCCCTGTGCCCTGTTAGACCTGTCCCTGTCTCAAGTTGACCATGGGAAAAGTTCCATGGGTCGATTGCTTGATCTATGCTTTGTCTCGGATCCGACCAGAACGTTACTAACCCGAGCACTTCCGCTCACTATACGTGAAAACTGCTAACATCCTACTTTCGAAGTGTCGGTGGGTATTGGACATTCCGTATCGGATCAGGCTTTCTTAAAGCCGAGTTTACGAAGCTTAATAGCCTCATTAGGGATTTTGTTTGGTCCGCTCTGAACTTGACACACTTTTTGATTAGTGCCCAACTCTCCTGTGCGATTAGATCTGGGAAGCGTTCTTGGTTCACCAAAGGGTTATTCGGTCTAAAGAACTTAAAATCAAGACTATTTAAAAAATGTCCAGAAAATGCCTTCTCTTCTCGTTACGTAATAGCTTGTGTAAATTTATCCGCTCTTAATCCTCAAAGCCATAGGAACTACGTGTCTCGATGAAGGATACGTTGATCACATGACTCTAAACAGTTTTACAGCTTCGTAAACAGTAAGCGTAGAACGCCCATCCATCCCTGATATCATTTCTAAATACGTCGGCAAACAATAATCAGGCAATTGCCGATCAGGAAAGCTGTTCTGGTCCATACAGTATTTTCAGCCCTTCGTTAAATGAAAGCTCACTGCTCATGCTCTTCGATTAGCTGGCATTTTTACCGGTACTCAGGTACTGGGGTAAGGCTCTGTATCCGTCCATTCGCCATACTTTCCCCCCATCTGGAAGTAATCTTTTACAATTTCTTTCCATGAAAAAGGTAGCATATAAGTTATCCGCTATTCCTAAAATGTTTGAGAACATTTTAACTTGCAACATCTCTGCAAATCATTTATAACTTCAGCTCAGCGACGATCAACAACCAATAATCTTTTAGAGTTTACCTTTGTCATCAAAGCTCACTTGCAGGCGGATTTTATTTACACTGATTTCAGTAAGGCATTCGATTCTGTAAACTACTCTCTTCTTGCACAAAAGCTTGACCTTCTAGGGTTTCAGACTAATCTTTTGAGATGGCCTTTTAGCTACCTGTGTTCTGAGTCTCAAAGAATCCTCTTCAAAAACTCCTTATCTTCAGCTGTTATCGTAACTTCTGGAGTACCACAGGGTAGCCATATAGGCCCCTACTTTTCACACTCTTTATTATTTACCTGCCTTCTGTATTAACAAACTCTCGGGTACTTATGTATTACATTGGTTGTTGATCTTGGTGTTAAACTAGACCCCAAGTTATTTTTCGGAACACATTTCTACTATGGTAAATAAAGCCATGGTTATATAAAGAGGTGGTCAAATGAATTTGATGACCCCTATATAACGAAGACTCTCTTAAAAACGTTTTACTTTTTGCCGTGTATGGCTTCAACTGGAATGCAACTAAAGTAAAGAACTACGTTTTTGGGCACTGGTCCGTGCACAATGGTGACTTTGTTAATAAGCTGGTGTCATCGTCACATCTGTTCTCTTTTGAAGAAGATTCGTCTTAAGTCTTTCCGTCTACAGTGGTTTCGCCTCAGAAGTGGACAATAAAGTGTATTTGGGGAGTTGCATATTTGATAAATTATACTTTTTGATACGGGTCATATTTTGTATTTTTTTTACTTTTATAGATTGGGCGTCTCTATCCACAAGCGGTGTACTTTCCAATAAGGACGTTATATTTGACGTTAAAGATTGAGCAACGCGAGAAGCATAAATCTGCCGAACAAGCCGTCTCTGCTGGAAAAACATTAAGCTCAGTAAGTTATATTAATAAAGATACGAAATTAAACGGACGAGTACATTAAAAATACGACTATTATTAAGTATGTTGCTCAAAGAACAAAACAAACTTTTTCTGAAAGACCATTCTTACAAATGGTCTGATAATATTTATACCCGGTACACGAAGAGTAAATAGAGTATATTGTATGTACGCACAAAGTGGATGTATGTAGTTCGCAGAAGGAAACGTTTCCGACCCGATAAAGGATATATATTCTAGTATATACAGCCATGTTCGACTTGTTGAGCGCCTGGATCTCAGAGACTCTAATAGCTAGAGCTACCAAATTTTGCATCCACATAGACGTATGATCAAACTGTTACAAGTGTATTTAAAAATTACGCCGCGCCCCCTTCCACCCCCGCAAAAGGCGAACATCTGATGTATCCACAATTTTGAAGATAAAAGAAAACTAAAAACGCCATCCCGTAGGGGACGACCATATCTATCAGATCCCCGAACTTAGATCAGATGGGATCATTATACCCATAATGAAGAAATTCATTTCCAATGTCTACCCCTACTCTCTCCAGAAGCTTTTGTTATTTGTTGCACATTCTCTCATCCCACACTCTGCTTCGTGCAGTGAGTGGCTCTAGGGGAGGGAAGCGAGCTAAAAGAGCGTGTTTGGCGTAAAATGTGATGTAGATGACATATGTAGAAACAATTTAAAAAGTACAATTAAAACGAGTCTTTTATACCCGGAACTCAGTACTACATCTGCACCTTAGCGGTGTTTTGTCAAATTTTAAATTTTTTTCTTCATCTGTCATCTACATCTACAACACTTCTCACACCAACACGCTCCTATAGTTCGCTCCCCTTCCCTAGACCCACACACTGCAGACTCGCGGCAGAGTCCGAGTGAAGCAGAAGCAGAATGTGAATGAGAGAATGTGAAAAGAAAAACAAAATCTGCGGGACAGGGTGGGTTAAGCCACTGGAAATGACGGACAGACGGACAGACAGACAGACATGGCTCTATCGACTCGGCTATTGCCAAAATTAATACACCTGTACACAAAAAAAAGAGGTCCTGAGTTTTTAATTTCCAAATTATGTTAAAAATACTACACAAAAATCATATTTTTTGCATTTGAAAGCTTAATTTTTCTTAGACTGTAAACAAGGGCTCGGAACCCATGCAATTAACGATCCGTTTTTACGTTTGATGTGAAGGCGCACGCAAAACAGAACATTTCACTAGATTGGTATTGGTACGAATCACTGTATTACGCGTGTACGTGAACGGCTGCGCCTTGTACTATAGCCAATAGACAGGGCCGTGCCGAGCCCTGCTGCAAACCAAAACCATAAAGTTTATAGGTACTTTTTATACTCGGTACTCGAAGATTAAATAGGGTTTATTGTATTTGTGGGGGGAAACGATTGTATGTTACACACAGCAGGAAACATTTCCGACTCCATAAAGTATATGATTCTTGATCAGCATCAGTAGCCGAGTCGATAGAGCTACGTTTGTCTGTCCGTCTGTCTTGTTGAGCATCACAGACTATAAAAGCTAGAGCCACCAAATTTTGCATCCAGACTTCGTATGCTCACACTGTTACAAGTGTATTTCAAAAACGAGAAGGGACGTGTGTGACGCTTCTTACGCGTCACAACTTTTATACCCGGCACTCAGAACTACATCTAGATGTAGAAGACATCGCCAACCACTAGATATCGTTCACATTACAGAACACGTAGTAAAAAGCCTACTAAATAAAATGCATCAAAAAAATTGGATCAGTTAATCGTATTTTCCAATTTATGAGATATTTAAAACAGCAATAAAATTGGTACTTTTTCCCTGCACATTCTGTGAAATAATGACCGCTTGGTTTCACAGCAGATTTTTTGAAAGTGGCGCCATCTATGAACATTTCTTGTACGCAACTTTGATGGTCACTCTTTTTCTAATACAGAGCGTTAAAAACCGAGTCTTGGTTTTAGCTTTTAAAAATTAGCTTTTGGCCACTGTTTCCGCAACTCCTCGCAACCAGTTCAGAATCAAAATCTCGAAATAAAAAGACAGTGCTGCTGCTCGACCGAGTCGGAATTCAAATCAATTTAATCTCTTCTTCTTTTCAATTTCGATATTCACCTATTAAATGCATGTTCTTCCTCTTTCTCTATCGTATTCACATATTACATGTATGTTCTATAGCAACAAACTTCTGTGAGTATGTCGTAAATGCAACAATTCAATAGCCTTATACTACAAATTCATTTTACTTATACAAAATACTAATTGCTCCCGGCCATAAGCCCTTTGCGCTAATTTGGCGTAAACAGCCACCAAAACTGGTCATTGGGACAATAGTGCATCTGCACCTCAGCGGTGTTTTGTCAAATTTTAAATTTTCTGTTCATCTGTCATCTACATCTACAACACTTCTCACACCAACACGCTCGACGCCCTTCCCTAGACCCACATACTGCTGACTTGCGGCAGAGGAGGAAACAGCGCCCTCACACAAAAAAAAAACAAATAAGCTGCGGGACGGGGTGGGTTTAAAGTCGGAAGAGTCAGCGCCAGGGGGAGGGCAGAGGCAGGGGCCGAGTGAAGCAGAAGCAGAGTGTGAATGAGAGAATGTAAAAAGAGCAAGAAAAGCTGCGGGACAGGGTGGGTTTAGCCACTGGAAATTAATTTCTCCATTGTGGCTATAATAATTATCCGATCGGATCCCAATTTGGTGATCTGATAGATATTGCCTCTTCAAAACTGTAGATTTGGGAGGTTTTCGCCCTTTTGCGGGGGCGGAAGGGGGCGTGGCTCATTTTTAAAATACACTGGTTTCAGTGTGAGCATACAGCAGTCCGGATCCAAAATTTGGTGGCTCTAGCTCTTATAGTCTCTGAGAACTAGCCGACAAACAAGACGGACAGACGGTCAGACAGACATGGCTCTATCGACTCGGCTATTGATGCTGATCAAGAATATATATACTTTGAGTACCGGGTATAATAAGCCCCGCCCTCTTCCCCGCAAATCTGTGGTATTCACAATATTGAAGATACGAGAAAACTAAAAACGCCATTCCGTTGGGAAGGACTATTTCTATCAGATCACCGAATTGGTGAAAGAATGAAAAAATTAATTTGCAGTGGCAAAACCCACCCCGTTCCCCAGCTTTTTTTTTTGTTTTTTGCACATTTTCTCATTCACACTCTGCTTCTGCCGTGGCGTTCGAGGCCGCCTCTGCCTTTGCCGTGCCTCTGCTGGCCTTTTCAGTGTGGGACGCTAGGGAAGGGGGGTGAGCTAAAGGAGCGTGTTGGCGTGAGAAGTGATGTGGATGTGGATTTCAGATGAAGAACAAATTTAAAATTTAAAAACAACCGTTAAGGTACAGATGTTGTACTGAGTACCGGGTATGAAAGTTGTGACGCGTAAGAAGCTTTTCACAAGTCCCTTTTCGTTGTAGATGCGTTTATCAGCTTTTTAGAATAGCAAAAAATTACAAACAGATGGGACATACAAAAGTTGTGTGAAAAAACCGAACCGCTACCTCTAAAAAAAATTATTAAAACGAGAAGGGACGTGTGAGACGTTTCTTACGCTTCACAACTTTTATACCCTTTTACTCAGTAAGTCATCTGTCCCATTTTGTTATACCCGGTACTCCTTTTGTGTATTACATGCGTCCACTTTTCCCCACAAATAAAATATACCCTATTTACTCTTCGAATACCGGGTATAAAAAAGTTCTGCCATAAAAAAACCATAATTCATTCAAAAATTTTAAGGCCCAAAATCTTTCAGTAAATGTTGGTTGGTTCCTTGAGGAAAATAAAAGTACGGTTTTGTTATTGGTTTTTGGTTATTGGTATATCAAGTCTATATACAAAGTCTCTCATAATGCCTTAATAGCAGCATCATTTAGTTTAGCAAGTGTGTTGATTGTATATTACCTAGATGACCATCCGTCCTTAAAACAGACTGAGATACTTGTTAATAAGATTGGCTTCAGTAAGCGTGGCAGAAGCCTGAGAGGTTAATGCAAATAACCAGCAAGTAAACCAGCTGGGACTGGGACGTCAGGGAAAGGGAGCTGGCATCCAGAAATTTGTTATTATACCCTATACTCGAAGGGTAAATAGGGTATATTGTATTTGTGGTCGGAGCAATGTGCGTAACGCACGGAAGGAAAGTATCAATATCAGAGTCGATTACTGTCTGTCTGACTGTCTTCGTTCTTTCCTCCTTTCTGCTTGACGCCTAGTTCTAAGAGACTATGAAGCTAAAATTCAACTTTGCACCCAGACTGCTGTGTTATCACACTAAATCAAGCCCATTTTGCAATTTCGCATAGTTTTTCTACGCCCCCTTTACCACCACGAAGGACTAAAGTCTGTAGCACCTAAAATTAAGAAAATACGAAAATAATTAGTTTATTACTTGAGTTGGGTTAAAAAAAGAAGCACTTACTCTAAAAAAAAGCGTTAAAAACAAAACCAGATTTTAAAAATTCTTAAAAATAAAAATTATGCCAACGAAAAAAAAATGAATTGAAACCATTCCTAAGTGTCATTCATATCTTTCATAAAAAGTTGATGTGGATCGAATCGGTAAATGACAGATGGGCCAAAAACAATGTAAAATGTAATATTCGAAACATTAAAAAGCTTTCCATAGAATAAGCGCGTCTTCTCCTCCTTTTAATATCATAATATCAATATAATAATAATAATATAAATAATACAAACAAAAATTTTTATTTGTTTTTATTTATTTAGAATTTGGAAAGCATTTCGGCGAGTTGCAGTCGAGGTAATCAAGGCACTACTTCTTCAGTTAACCCAATTAAAGCAACACCCCCTATGTGGCGATGCTCCAAGGTAATGCAATTACAACGAGAAGTGCATCCAACAATTCTAAGTTCTTTGGAAGGAATTGTAGACCAAATGGTTTGGTTTCGTGAGAGTTGGACCGAAGAGGTTCTTCGACAACTACGTCAAGGTTTAATTAAGTGCTATGCTATAGCATTTGAGAATAGAAATACAGTTGTTAATGCAACTATAACCCCCCATACCTTACATTTCGTTAAAAAGCTAGGATCAACATTTGGCATTGGTATTGAAAATGTCCCGGGCTCTGTAACATCATCCATATCTAACTCTGCCGCCTCAGAATCTCTAGCACGGCGGGCACAAGTAACTTTTCAGGATCCGGTATTTCAGAAAATGAAGGAACAATTTACGAATGATTTTGATTTTTCGAAACCCGGCGCTATGAAATTGCACAATTTAATAACTAAATTAAAAACGTGGATTAAGGTTTTGGAAACCAAGGTTAAAAAATTACCGACTTCGTTTTTAATAGAAGACAAGTGTAGATTTTTATCAAATTTTAGCCAGAAAACCGCTGAAGTCGAACTTCCTGGAGAGTTATTGATTCCTTCATCATCTCATTATTATGTCAGAATCGCAAGATTTATGCCGCGTGTAGAAATAGTTCAAAAAAACAATACTGCTGCACGAAGATTATATATCAGAGGCACAAATGGGAAAATCTATCCTTATCTAGTAGTCCTGGATTCTGGACTCGGGGATGCTCGACGTGAAGAACGAGTATTGCAATTAAAGCGAATGTTAAATTACTACCTAGAGAAGCAAAAAGAGACAAGCCGGCGTTTTTTAAATATAACAGTACCTCGTGTTGTCCCAATATCGCCACAGATGCGATTGGCTGAAGATAATCCAAATAGTGTTTCACTGATAAAAATCTTTAAGAAATGCTGTCATAAAATGAAAATAGACTATGATATGCCGATTGTTAAATATTATGAGCGCCTTTCTGAAGTCCAGGCTAGAGGAACTCAAACGACACATACAATTTTGAGAGAAATATTCTCAGAAATTCAATTGACTATGGTCCCGAAGACTTTACTTAAAGATTGGGCATTGAAGACATTTGCGGCAGCTACGGACTTTTGGCATTTTAGAAAAATGGTAAGATGCTACTCTAAAACTCATTTTGTATACATTTAAAATAGGTCTTTCCAATTTTAATGGTTTAAAAATTGTATATTATGTTAAAAAATGCTTCAAATTATTTTAAAAGTTCGGTTGTCATCATAAGTTTGTAAGTATATGTAAAGAGTAAATATGTACATATGAACGTATCACATAGTGATTAGAAAGTGTATTTGCCAACCATTCATCTAAAGCCGGGTATCCAGCACCGTGGAAATAAAACTTTCCTTTTAAACTTCATAAAGACGGGTTTCCAGAACCGCGGAATTTTTTTTTTGGTTTGTTGAGTACCCAAAAACGTAAACGAAAACCGCAGATTCTTATCGATATATCGATTTGAAGAGCGTGTGCGGACTGAGATAACAGCTAATAAACAACTCAGGAATATATGGTTGACAATTATTCCTGGAGTAAAAAGTGGAAATGGAGAAAAACTGCGCGTAAAACCAAAAGACGAGACGAAAAAGATAGAAATCTATAAAAGAATTGTTTATTATTTGCGCTTTTTTGGCAATATTGTCCGACGCAATAAAGTATCATACCATAAAGTATGATCATCTTCAACAGCAGAGTCTATTTCTGTCTGTCTGTCCGTCTGTACGTCCTATTGAACGCTCCGAGATCATAAGAGCTAGAACAACTAAGTTTTGCATCCAGACTTCGGTAAAATCACAATGTCACAAGTGTATTTTAAAACTTTGCCCCTTCTGCATTACAATTGGCTAACATCTCTCATATGCACACTTCTGAAGATAAGAGAAAACTAAAAACTCAGCGGCTCAGATTATTATAGCCAGAATGTATAAATTAATTTGCAGCGGTTACCCCTACCCCGTCCAGCATATTTGCTTAAGCTTGTTAATGTTGTCAATCTTTCTCGCTCGCACACTGCCTCATTCAGTGTGCGGCCCTGGGGGAGGGTTGGTAGCTAAAAGGGCGTGGTGTGAGAAATAATGTAGATGTAGATGACAGGTGTAGAACAAATTTAAAATGGAAAATATGAAAAAATTAACAAAAAAAATGTAAATACGTATGTGAGCACATATTAAAGAACTGGAGACTGCTGGAGGCAAGCACCTCAAAAAATCCTGGCACGAACGTAACTAAAACAGGCTGACGAATCAGCTGTATTTTGTAAAAAGTGGCATTTTTCAATTTCAACTGAAAATAAAAATGAAAAAAAAAGAGCTGGTCATTGCATTGAGAATGCATTTGGGATTTGCCAATAATGCACACGGTTCGCTAAAATTCCATTATTGCCAAAAGAGCGCAAATAATAAAGAACTATTTTATTAATTTCAGTCAAGTGATTTTATTTTTAAGAAGTTCATAGAAGTATTTTTCCCTCCGACTATCTATTTCGACTCTCTTTTACGTTTTTGCGCACAGTTGTTTCTTCTATTTTCCACTTTTCACTCCAGGATTAATTGTCAAGCAATTATTCCCGTAGTGTCTAGCAGCTGTTCGCTCAGTCCACACAGACTCTCTATTTCGATATATCGATCAGAAAACACAGACAAAAAATTCCTGGAGCAGTTTTTATACCCGGTACTCAAAGAGTAAATAGGGTATATTGTATTTGTGCGAATAACGGTTGTATGTAACGCACAGAAGGAAGCGTTTCCGACCCCATAAAGTATATATATATTCTTGATCAGCATCAATAGCCGAGTCGATAGAGCCATGTCTGCCCCTTCCCCTTCCGCCCCCGCAAAAGGGCGAAAACCCCCCAAATCTACAGTTTTAAAGATACACGAAAACGTCATTCCGTAGGAAATGGCCATATCTATCAGATCACCAAATTGGGATCCGATCGGATCATTATTATAGCCACAATGGAGAAATTAATTTCCAGTGGCTAAACCCACCCTGTCCCGCAACTTTTGTTGCTCTTTTTACATTCTCTCATTCACACTCTGCTTCTGCTTCACTCGGCCCCTGCCTCTGCCCTCCCCCTGGCGTTGACTCTTCCGACTTTTAACCAAGACTCGGTTTTTAACGCTCTGTATTAGAAAAAGAGTGACCATCAAAGTTGCGTACAAGAAATTTTCATAGATGGCGCCCCTTCGAAAAATTTGCTGTGAAACCTATCGGTCCAAGAATGTACCAATTTTATTGCTGTTTTAAATATCTCATAAATTGGAAAATATTAACTGATCCAATTTGTTTGATGCATTTTATTTAGTAGGCTTTTACTACGTGTTCTGTAATGTGAACGATATCTAGTGGTTGGCGATGTCTTCTACATCTAGATGTAGTCCTGAGTGCCGGGTATAAAAGTTGTGACGCGTAAGAAGCGTCTCAAACGTCCCTTCTCGTTTTTATATGAAGTTTGTATATAAAGACAAGAATTTTTATTTTCCTCGGTGCTGGATACCAGGCTTAAGGTTACACTAAGCTTTCATACATACATACATGCTTACGAATGTAAATAATGCATATGTACATTCTATGTACATGTCTACTGACTGAGTACCGGGTATATAAGTTGTGTCGCGTACGAAGCGCCTCATACTCGTTTAGTATATACGAGCGCGGTTCAAAACGTTCCTCCTCGTTTATCAAGTAAAACATCACAAAAATATTTGGAAATGAAGCACGATAGCAAAAATCCGATTATAAAATCTTAAACGGACTTTCAGATTTTTAGTGTAAAGACAACTTATTGGAAAAAAAAAGTGTTTTCTTTAAAAAACCTAAAAATAAATACATTTAACTGGGGAAAACTAATGAAAAAGCTATAAAAAAAGTGGCCCGTATATCGAACTTATGTAATGATGCCCGAAAACTAAACATTTTACGAATAGAGGAAAATGTTCTAAAACCAGTCTAAAATTCATGAAATGTCAGAGTATGATTTATTTTAAAGCTTAATTATGGGACATCAATTAAATTATTCTTTTATATTGTATTTTTAGCTTACGCTGCAACTGGCACTGTCTTATCTATGTGAACACGCGTTAAATTTAACACGCCTCAATGCTGATATGATATACCTTCATCAGGACTCTGGACTCATGAACATTTCATATTTTAAGTTCGATGTCAATGATGACAAATGTCAGTTTAATCAACATAGACCAGTTCCTTTCAGACTTACTCCGAATATTGGAGAGTTTATCACAAATTTTGGAATTTCGGGACCTTTGTCAGCAGCGATTGTGGCTACAGCTCGTTGTTTCATACAACCAAATTATAAGCTTAGCTCGATATTACAAACTATTCTGAGAGATGAAATAATTGCTTTACAAAAAAAAGTCTTTCGAGAATGTAAATTAGTTGATGGATCAGAAGAGCGTCGTTCCGAAAGTAACAATATGGAATATACGGTTAACGTCGTTAACTCAGCGGTGGATGTTATTCTGATGCGATTTAATAAAATTTCATATTTTGATAGCATTGAAATTAAGAAAATATCTATGTTAATCCAATCTGCCACAAATATAGATAATCTCTGTCGCATGGATCCAGCCTGGCATCCCTGGTTGTAATCCATGTATTGTAAACCTCCATATTCTTATAAGATTATTCTCTTCTCTTATTAAATTCTATATTTTAATCCGGTAATATATGAGCCAAACAGAAAAGCGTCACATCTACACGAAACATTTTCTTTTAATCCAGAAACTGTTGAAAGAATATCTCTCACAGAAAATATATAATCAGAGATTTAAGTATATAATTTAAGCATAGATTTTAAAGAGCATTGCGGTTTTTGTAAACATGTACGAAGCGTGAATAAATAAAATATATAACATTCTTGTGTAACGGTGTTTGTGTTTAGAATCCTTCCAAACGACTAGTTCTATATTAAGTTAGAATGCGTGTGTGTGTTATAGTGAACAATGAGAACGTTACTCTATTCTAAAGAATAATTTAATAATAATACGAAATAGTAGTTCAATTACGTAAAACCGAATACCAAGATCACCGAGGTGAACGAACTCCACAACGTGTTACAATACCGGCTAGCAACCAATGGGTACATTGTATTTGTGGGGAAATAGGATGTAAGTAACGCAGAGAAGGAAACGTTTCCGACCCCATGCAGGATATATATTCTTGATCAGCATCAATAGCCGAGTCGATATAGCCATTTCTGTCTGCCCATTCGTCCGTCCCTCTGTCCGTCCTTAGAAGCGACTAGTACCACTAAGCAAACAACTTATAGAGTGGCTTAAAACTGGATGCATAATCAGTATAGGGGATTGGGTCCCAGTGCCTTCGGCTCTTGGTGAGAGAGCCTTCGGCTGAGAGAGTTTGGCATCTGGCTCTCTTGAGCACTGAACGCACAGCGACTCGCAAAAAAAAAAGTTTTGTTTTTTCCTTTTCAAGTCTGCTTTTTAATTTCATATGTCTGGTGACACATACATAAATGATGGCAATGCGTGTATCTATTCTCGACTTCATATGCGTTTTCAGTTAATACAGTTAGAAAGAATGGGATAAACGGTTTTAAACGTCTAAATATGTACATATACAAATAATGAATAACGGCAATTGACTTGGCGTTAAAAATATTTTCCATTAGAGTATTCAGCATACACTGTGTGAACAAACACTGTATGCTCACACTGTTAAAAGTGTATTTCAAAATTTTGCCCCACCCCCTTCCGATCCATAAAAGGCAGAAAACTCCCACAGCCACAATTTTGAAGGTAGGAGAAAACTAAACTAATGCAATCTCGTATGGAATGACCATATCTATCAGATCACCGAAATGGGATCATATAGGATCATTATTATAGCCAGAATGAAGAAATTAATTTTGCAGTGGCTAAACCCACCCCATCCAGCAGCTTTTGTTGTTTTTTTCACATTCTCTCATTCAAACTCTGCTTCTGCAGTGTGCGGCCTCTACCTCTGCCTCTGCCATAAATCTGCAGTGTGTGGCTCTAGGGAAGAGGCCGAGCTAAAGGAGCGTGTTGGCGTGAGAAGTGTTGTAGATGTAGATGACAGATGAAGAAAAAATGTAAAATTTTACAAAAATCCGCTAAGGTACAGATGTAGTACTGAGTGCAGGATACAAAACTTGTGACGCGTACGAAGCGTCTCACACGTCCCTTCTCGTTTTAATATAGGGTCCGCCCAAAGACAATTTAAGAACTTATTCTTATCCTCTTAATGGATACGATTTTTTTGCACACGAATTTTTCTGCATGGCTCTTTGCTATCTGTTTGTATTATAGAATATCTTCGATATACAACATATGTACATACGTACGTATTTAAATACACGTTAAATATTTCATACATAAGTTAACCTGCGAGGAAATGTTAGTAGGGTATGCATCGTGCGTCATGGCACTAGGCATATTTTGTTGAAGTACATAGGTATGCGTATGCTTACATGCAAGTTAACAAAGGAAAAGTCCAACAATCCAATACATAAAACCATATCCTGCCTAAAAGATTTCTAGTTCTCAAAAACTACAATGGCCCCACCCTTCGACGTTTTGCCTGCGAGAATGATGACAACCCGTCTTTATTGTTCTCAACTCCCACCAACGGTCACTGCTGCCGAATTGTTGATGCCGACCTCTGCTGTTTTTTACCCCACCACCGGTAATCGAAGGCGATTTCCTGCTGCCGGTCAACGATGCGCTCCTCTACCGCTGCTGAAATTATTCTGCCTCAGTCAACCATAGGTTACCTCTTTATACCCGGTACTCGAAGAGTAAATAGGGTATATTGTATTTGTGCACACAGAAGGAATCGTTTCTGACCCCATAAAGTATATATATTCTTGATCAGCATCAATAGCCGAGTCGATTGAGCCATGTCTGTCTGTCCGTCTGTCCGTCCGTCCGTCCGTCTTGTTGAGCGCCTGGATATCAAATACCATTAAAGCTAGAGCCACAAAATTTTGCATTCAGATTTCTGTACGGATTTCATTCGAAGGGAGCTGCTCGTAGGAGCAACATCTAGGAGAGAAAGTGAAAAAAAACCTTCGGAAAGAAAAGTAAATTTTTGAGCCTTAGTTGCCAACATTCAGTTCGTAAATATAAAGCAAAAGTACTATTAACAGTTATTCGATTCACAAAACAAAAGCAAACAAAACAGTGGTTACTGATAAGCAATAACAAAGTGTTGTTGTTATTATGAACGACGACGAAGACGACACATCGGTTTGGAACTGGCAGAGAGTAAAATCGAAGTCAAAGGCAATCAAGACAAAACCAAGCCTCTCCTATTCTACTAAAGAAAAAAATCGCTCTGGACTTAGCACCCAGAACCAGCTCCAATCAATTTGCCCTCCTAAGCGACAGCACTCCTAATAACGGAAATGAAGACGAAAACGAAGCACTGCACATGATAACTGAAGATAACTTAAATGAATCTGCCAAGCCGCCACCTATATTCTTATCTGAAGTCAGTGATATAAAAGAAATGCTGGTTTACCTCGAGACTACAATTAAAAAAGAGCTTTTCTTTTATAAAGTACAACGCGATGGTCATGTGAGATACAGGAAACTTGTTAACTCTTACTAAAGATTTTGTCTAATTTCACACATACCAACTTAAACATGAGAGGGCATTCAGAGTTGTTATTAAGAATTTGCACTTCTCAACGGATATCGACATAATCAAACAAGATGTGGAGTCCAAAGGTCACGCTGTTAGAAACATTAGTAATATTAAAAGTCGTGTAACCAAAGAGCCATTGAATTTGTTCTACTTAGACATTGAGCCCAACAATAAGAACTTAGATATATACAAAGTTAAACTCATTGGTAACGCAGTTGTTAATATAGAACCACCCCGTAAAAACAAAGAAATCGTTCAGTGTTATCGTTGCCAGGAATTTGGACACACAAAGTCATATTGTGCCAAATCTCACAGATGTGTGAAATGCTCTCTTAACCATCCCAGCAACGTTTGCCTAAAAGATAAAGAGCAACCAGCAAAATGTGCCAACTGCAACGAAGATCATGCTGCTAGTTAAAAAGGGTGTAAAGTCTATCAGGCTCTTATATAAAAAAAAAGTAAGCGGACGCAACCACCAGAGAAACACCAAAGATGACAATAATAAAAATGATAATTCGACCCAACAACCCAAAGATTACCAATCATACGCTCAATTTGCTGCAGGAAATAGTACATCGAACAAGTCTCTAGAAAGAATAGAACAGCTTCTAGAAAAACAATCCCAACTTACCAATAATTTACTTAACATGATAATGTTACTTGTAAATAAGCTATGCAAATAAATCTAAACTTAGGAATATGGAATGAAAATGGGCTTTCCAACCATGTAAATGAAATAGCTTTATTTTTAAAAACGAGTGCCATTGACGTCATGCTTATTTCAGAAACACACTTCACTAGCAAATCTTTTTTTAAAGTTATTGGATACGACACAATAAGAGCTGACCATCCATCAGATAGAGCTCATGGAGGTGCTTCAATTATTGCCAAGCAGGGCCTTAAATTTCAAATCATGGACAGTACTAGGGAAAACGCTATGCAGCATGCCACAATTCAGATAAAATGTATGCACGCAGATGTATCAATAACAGCGATTTATCTCCCACCAAGATTCACAATAAAAGAACTCGATTTTCAAAACTTTTTCCAAGGAATGGGAACAAAGTTTATCGTGGGAGGCAACTTCAATGCCAAACATCCATGGTGGGGATCCAGATTAACTAACCCGAAGGGATCGGATTTATACAAATGCATACGAAACAATAACATAACGACTTTGTCAACTGATGTGCCCACATACTGGCTAACTGATAGTCGAAAAATTCCAGATTTGATTGATTTCGTAGTATTCTCTGGAATCCCACAATCACACATGCGAGTAATGGAGAGCTTTGACCATAACTCAGATCATTCTCCAATAATAGCAACTTACAGCACAATAGCCCATATGTTGGAAAAGCTATAGACTCAGCTATAAGCCTGGACATTTCGTTAAAAGCCGAAGAGGAGATAGACTATGCTGTCGAGCTTTTCACAAATGCAATTCATAATGCGAGCTACAGAAACACGAATCATGTTCTTAATCATCAACTACCAAACCAATGTACCTTTCAACCGAACTTCGACAAAAAATACAAAATAAAACAATCTGAGAAAACGCTAGCAAGTAACTCACTACTCTGCTGACAAAAGATTGTATAACAAGGCTGCATCTGAGCTTAGACAACTGCTGGCGAACTTACGCAATGAATCTCTGCTGCGTATCTGAGAAACTTAGACCCTAATTCCAGCAGCAATGAATACAACCTATGGAGGGCGACTAAATACCTAAAGAAACCAGCTAAAAGAAACATAAATATTCGCAAAAGCAACGGAACTTGGTATAGGTCTAATAATGAACAAGCGGAAGCATTTGCACAACATCTGCACTTTGTGTTTCAGCCAAACGATATAAATAATTATATAACAGAGACTGAAGTAGAAAAATTCCTTGAGTCACTCTGCCAAATGAGCTTGCCTATTAAAAGCATCAAATATGAAGAAGTTGTGACAGAAATCAAATGCTTGAACAATAAAAAAGCACCAGGCCCTGATCAAATAGACGGTATAACCTTAAAAATTTTACCACCAAAATGCATTCGGTTTCTCACTCTTATATTTAACGCGATTCTCAGACTAGACCACTTTCCAAGTCAATGGAAATGTGCAGAGATCGTTATGATCCTAAAGCCAAACAAAATAGAAACGGAATTGACGGTATGATGTCAATTAGTCCCATTAGTATGTTGACAATATTCTCGAAAGTGTTTGAAAAAATACTATTGAAGAGAATTTTGCCAATTTTGGACGAACTTTCCATTATTCCTGAATACCAATTCGGATTCAGGAGGGGTCACGGGACCCCTGAGCAATGTCACAGGGTTATTAATGATATAGTTTCGGCATTTGAAAACAAAAAATATTTCTGTATGCTCTGTTCCAAAGTTAGCCACTCCCCCTTCCGCCCCCGCAAAAGGTCGAAAACCTCCCATATCTACAATTTGTAATATAAAAGAAAACTAAAAACGCATTGCGAAGGGAATGTCCATATCTACCAGGTCACCAAATTGGGATGCAGTGGCTAAACCCACGCTGTCCCGCATCTTTTGTTGTTCTTTTCACATTCTCTCATTCACACTCTGCTTCTGCTTCCCTCGGCCCCTGCCTCTGCCCTCCTTCTGCCGATGCCTCTACCTACTTTTAACCCACCCCGTCCCTCAGCTTATATGTTTTTTTTTTGTGTGCGGTCACTGCCTCTGCCGCGAGTCTGCAGTATGTGGGTCTAGGGAAGAGCGGCGATCTAACGGAGCGAGTGCTGTGAGAAGTGTTGTAGATGTAGATGACAGATGAAGAAAAAATTTAAAAAATTTGTTTGACAAACCACCGCTAAGGTGGTAGATGTAGTACTGAGTGCCGGGTATAAAAGTTGTGACGCGTAAACTAGCGAGGTAAACTAGCATTCCTTTTATATCACTGACTTCAGATAAGAATATAGGTGGCGGCTTGGCAGATTCATTTAAGTTATCTTAAATCTTAAATCACTGCTTCGTTTTCGTCTTCATTTCCGTTATTTGGCGTGCTGTCGCTTAGGAGGGCATATTGATTGTAGCTGGTGCTGGGTGCTAAGTCCAGAGCGATTTTTTTCTTTAGTAGAATAGGAGAGGCTTGGTTTTGTCTCTTGAATGCCATTGACTTCGATTTTACTCTCTGCCAGTTCCAAACCGTTGTGTCGTCTTCTTCGTCGTTCATGATAGGTTAGGTTAGGTTGAGGCGGTCGCCGGGACTTCACAATCCCGACACACCTATGCCGGTTTCGGCACGTTGTGATTCCGCTTGGATCTTCTCCTCCCGTTTGTCAGGGTGTCAGCAGTGCTCCCATCCAGATGCTCTCACAAAGTTTGCTATCTTCCTGGGGCCTATAGTAGCCATTTCTGAAATGTCGTTAAGAAAAGTTGAGCCCAGATATTTTAAGCTCCTTCTACTGAGAGCCGGGCAGGAGCAGAACAGATGTTCTACTGTCTCCTCCTCGTCCTCGTCTCTACAGCTAGTTGTAGGGGGCACCCAGCCTATTCGCATGGTTGCCTATTAGCCAGTGCCCTGTAAGAGAGCGAATGACTATGCTGCACCTATGTCTGCTTTGTTTGCATAGTTCAGCGGTGCGTTTTTTCGAGATGTTTGGCCACGTTTGTCGGGTGATGTGACATCTTGGGACCATTTTCCATCTGTGGCTTGTTTGCAGGGTATAGTACTCCTTTATTTTGAGCTTGCAAGTGGCCATTGGCATACGTATTTCCTCCTTATCTTGATTAAAGTGAAGTGTAGTGCCGGATCTGGCCAACTCGTCTGCTATGCAGTTGCCTTCAATGTCCTGGTGTCCCGGGACCCATATTAGGCTAATAACATATTGCCTTGCCATCTCGTGTAGAGATTTGCGACAATTTGCCACTGTGGTCGAATTCGACGAAATCGCGTTTAGCGATTTTAGTGCCGCCTGGCTGTCACTATAGATGTTGAGGTGAGTAGCCGCAACTGAAATCTCTTGAAGGCATCTTAGCGCTTCATTTACAGCAATGACTTCCGCTTGGAAGACACTGTAATGATCTGGAAGGCGGAATGAGTATCTTATGTTTAGTTGCTCAGAGTAAATTCATCCGCCAACTTTATTTTATAATTTGGATCCATCTGTAAAGATGTTTATGGCCCCCTTTGGACCAGGTGGCCCCTCGAGCTATTCCTCTCTGCGGGGGATAAAAGACTCGAAGGGGGGTGCTGTGTACTCCCTGGGAACACAATAGTCCGTTATGTAAGGTACTATGTTGGTATCATTAAGGACCGCCGAGTGACCATAGGGTCGTGACGTCCATTGGTCGGAGTCTCTCAGTCGTATAGCTGACCTAACTACCTGTTCCTTCCCTGCAATTACTATACCCTGCAGGTATAGGAAGGCATTTAGTGCATCACTTGGAGTGGTGCCAGTGATTGCCAGTAGTGATTGAACCGTACGTGGGTTCATGCCCCATTTTAATCCGATCGCTTTTTTGCAGGTGTATAGGGCCATATTGGCCTTCTTCACTCTTTCTTTCGTATTTAGGTTCCAATTTAACTTCCTGTCTATTACCAACCCAAGGTAACTGGCACTGTCGCTAAAGGTTAACCTACATTTGTTTAGTGTTGGGGGTTGAGCGGCGGAGTTTTGTACTTGTTAGTGAATAGCACAAGTTCCGTTTTCGAGGCATTTACACATAAACCGCACGATCTTGTCTATTCTGACAATCGAGCAAGTTTTGTGGTCATAAGATCAAAGAGTGTTTGTGGGAACTCCTGGCTCGACGTTGTTGAAGGCTCCCTCAATATCAAGGAATGCCGCTCGGGAGTATTCCTTAAGGTGTAGAGCTTTCTCTATACCTGAAATCACTTCATGCGGTAGGCGTGTTGTGAGTCTAGCAGCATCTGAGGGTTGTTGATTGTCCTCAGGAGAAAGGAGGTCAGACTAATCGGTCTGAAGTCCTTTGCCTTCGAGGCAAAGGCTTTCACCTAAAAACCTGGCTTTTCCCGCTTTCGGGATGAAGATAATTTCTGCCTTGAGCCATGCTTTAGGAATCTTTCCTACCTTTAGTATCTTTTTGAAGATATATTGCAACCAGAGGATAGGTTGGTCCCCAGCTCTCTGAAGTTGAGCTGGGATCACCTTGTCTGTACCTGGCGATTTAAACGGTTTGAAGCTGTTCACCGCCCAGCAAATGTTCCGTTTTGTAAGAAGGTGCGCCATCGATGTGGCTGGGCCTTCACCGGGGCGTTCCGGTGGTTCGGTGGTTGTGCACCCTGGAAAGTGGGTATCAAGTAGGATGTGTAGGGACTCCTTGCTGGAGTTGGTCCATGCCCCATGTGTACTCTTGATGTATCCCACAGAGGTATTTGTTTTCGAGAGGATCCTGAGCAGCCTTGCGGCTTCTGCCGTTTCTTCGATTCGGTACAGAATTTTTGCCAGGAGGCTCTTTTCGCTCTCTTAGTTTCTTTTTTGTATAGGGCAAGGCTGGTCTTGTAGTCTGCCCATAGATCGTCCTCGTTGCTGTTTTTGGCTTTATTAAAATTAGCTCTGCAGCTTTTACGTAGGACTTTAATGGTCTTCGACCACCAGGGGGGTTTCTTCTTCCCTCTCGGTTTAATGGGGGAACACGCAGCCTTAAAGGCTTTATGACATGCCTCCGTGAATCTATTTACAAGACTGTTAAGGTCGTCTTGTGTTTTAGGGCATGTTGATACTGTTGGGGGAAGAAGTTTATCCAGGGTTTTAGAATATGCCTCCCAGTTGGCTTTCCTGGGGTTTATATAACTATCAGCTATTGGGCATTCGAGAGATATTATCGTCTTTATGTACCTAAGGTCGGAGAAGGAGTGCTCTTCTAGGACTCTCCAGCTCTTGATAAGGCCTAGTATGCTATGGGACACTAGGGTAAGGTCTATGACCTCCTGTAGGTTCTTTATAATGAAGGTGGGGTCATTCTCCCGATTACAGAGAACCAGATTCGAGTTTACTATAAAGCTGAAAAGTGACTTACATTTATGTCCGAGCTTCCCCATTGGGTATGGTGGGCGTTGGCATCGCAACCTATCAGTAGGCCTGTGTTTGACCTCTCGCTGTCGCTGGTTATCTTGCGCGCGATGTCGCTGGGAGGGTCACATTGGTCGTGAGCCATATAGGACGACATGTGTCCCTTGCAGCTCTAGGCTAGCTGCTGTCTAGCTAAAATGCAGGTGCGAATTTTACCTTCCTTAGGTGCTACAGTCAGCTTGTAGTCCTTCGTCGCTAATCCACAGACCTTGTCTCAAACCACCCAAGGCTCTTGGATTAGGACTACGTCGCCTCCGCTTGATTCCAATCGCTTGACCACCTTCCAGTCTGCTGTTGGAAGGTTTGGGTTGCATCGCTGCATCATTAGCAGGATGCGTTGTGGCTCTCTTATGGAGGCCGGCACCCAAATTCTCGCCCTCGGTCTTCTGGGCACTTCGCTCCAGTCGACTGCTGCTAGTTTAGCGCCTGGATAAACTTCGCCTACTTGCGCTACCGATGTTTTATATAGCTGCACGGAGCGCTCATCTTCGCAGGCTATAATTTTCGTGTTACCCTGGAACCATCCCATGTCTTTGCAGACTGGAGGTGGGCCGGGGTCTTTGTCCAGGAGCTCGAAGCAGCGGTCGGCCAGTGCCGCTTCCACCCACTTCCACTGGTTCTTCGGGATTCTTCCGTCCGCGCTGCCTTTGTCGACGACGCCTATCAGCGTCCTCTCCTTGGCAATCTGCGCAAAGGACACATTTGGCAGTATCCTGGATCGCTTTGCAGCTGGTCCAGGTGTCTCTTGCGAGCGCTGCCTTTTTGGTTGCTGGGGCGGTTTATGCGGTTTCAGAGTAAAGTTCGGAAGCACTTCCGAGGCCCACTTTACTTTCTTCAGCCAGTCCTCTGAGGGGCTGGTTTCTGTGCTCGCGTACTGCCGACGGAGTATGTGCCCTGCACTCCTCTTTCCGCGTATGTGAACCGTTTAGCTTCGGCGCTGGTCGATGGCCCAGCCTCCCCCTCTACTTTGCCAGAAGGTCGGGCAGCCGCAATGTTGCTTAGCTTCCTCTCCAAGGCGTCAGTATTGGGGGGTGCTGTGCCACCCACCCCAGGATTAGAGTGGGGCCCCAACGGGCTCGCTCCCTCGCTGTCCACCGGGCAGTGTCTCTCTCATTTGTTTTTTTTTTGTATTTTTTTTTTGTTATTATTAAAATTTTTATTCATTCTGATCCCACGAGATGCAGAGAAGGGGGACGGTCAGCCCGGGCAGAGATCCACTTTGCCCAGGTAAGGCATCATTAGAACAGTGCTGCCATTTCCCTACACGACTGGGCTCTCGGCACGGGTCGAATGACACCTTAGTCCGGCCCGGTTTGAGGTGGGTGGGTGAGGATAGGTGTTGTGTGGGGAAGGGGAAGTGTGTGAGCTACTTAAACGAGGCGGCACCACAAGCGCATCGTCAGTGTTGCTACTTCGCAAACACCCGCTGGCTGTCCGGGGCTGTTTATTTCCGCTTATTCACAGATGACCTACCTAAGCCAGGTAGGCCGTTCGCTATCCGCAAACTGCGACCCGTCCGGTGGCCTCAGCTAGGCCCCTTGAGCCACCACACGCTCGTTGGATTCATCGCATAACATTCATTCATGATAACAAGAACACTTTGTTATTGCTTATCAGTAACCACTGTTTTGTTTTCTTTTGTTTTGTGAATCGAGTAGTACTTTTGCCTTATATTTACGAACTGAAAGTTTTTGCTAAGGCAAATTCGGCTCAAAAATTTACTTTTATTTCCGAAATTTTATTTTCACTTTCTCTCCTAGATGTTGCTCCTACAAGCAGTTCCGTTCGACGACGTCAATTTTCCTCTGTTGGCTTTGGCATTCCCTTACTCTTTTAATCGGTTGGTTAGGTCGACTTCCACCAGCTTGGTTTTGAATATGTAGATAATATAGATGGGAATCAGGGAATTTTGAAATGGAATTTTGAAATTCGCAGTGCTATTACGTCTTTTATTGTATTTTTCAAATTGCCATACTAATATTCTAAACTTAGATTATTAATAAGTGGTTTAACTTGTCTTCGATGAGCTTACGAAGGCTGCTGTTGTTTTTGGTGATTCCTCTCAAGGCGTCTGATTTTTGCGAGTTCTTCCCAATTTCTGATATGTACTCGTTAGTTGTTTAGAATCCTATCGGCTGCGTCAGTAAGAATTCCCGAGCTATGGTTGATTTTGTATACAAATTTTTTATACCCGGTAATCGAAGAGTAAAATGTATTTGTGTGAATAACGGTTTTATGTGACGCACAGAAGGAAACGTTTCGACCCATAAAGTATATATATTCTTGATCAGAATCAATAGCCGAGTCGATAGAGGCATGACTGTTTTTTCGTCTGTCCGTCTTGTTTGTCGGCTAGTTCTCAGAGACTATAAGAGGCAGAGCCACAAAATTTTTCACCCAGACTGCTGTATGCTCACACTGAAACCAGTGTATTAAAAAAATTAGCCCCGCCCCTTCCGCCCACGCTAAAGGGCGAAAACCTCCCAAACCTACAATTTTGAAGATAAAAGAAAACTAACAACGCCATTTCGTAGGGAATGACCACCAAATTGGGATTCGATTGGATCATTATTAAAGCCACAACGAAGAAATTAATTTGCCGTGGCTAAACCCACCCCGTCCCGCAGCTTATATTTGTTTGTTGAACATTCTCTCATTCACACTCTGCTTCGCGCAGTGTGACACGTCTCTGCCTCTGCAGCGTCTCTGCCTCTGCAGCGTCTCTGCCGTGACTCTGCAGTGTGTGCCTCTAGGGGAGGGTGCCGAGCCAAAGGAGCGTGTTGGCGTGAGTAGTGTTGTTAATGTAGACAGATGAAGAAACAATGTAACATTTGACAAATAACCACTAAGGTGCAGATGTAGTACTGAGTGCCGGGTATAAAAGTTGTGACGCGTAAGAAGCGTCTCGCACGTCCCTTCTCGTTTAAATAAATATTTGACTTATGTATGGCGTTCTTTAAATTCTATGGATAAATAAATATATTTAAATATATAAAATAAAAAATGTATCTACGGCGGGAATAGTTACGCAAATAGGGTTCGCCCCATTACACTTCGAATTCTCATAAAACCCTCTGCTTCCCTCTCCACAGAAAAAAATAATCATTTTGAAACCTTATTCTGCAAAGGTATACAATAACTTTTCTTAGATGTGATAAAATAAAAGTGGTAAGCCCATTCCTACAAAGATGAGGCTTAACGCCAGATCGGAAAGCAGTCTCGAGCCGTTGGAACTTAGTTCAGCGCTATTAATAAATAGGTGATTAAGACAAGTACTAGCTGGCTTAACAAATGTGGTAAAGTTGGGAAAACGTATAATCTCCGATGGCTGAAAATATATATTACAGTATTTAACGAATTAAGGATACAATGACTAACTTACAATTGATATGGAATCGTTAGAAATACGACAAAAGGTCATATGTTTGCCATTTATAAGTTCATGTTCGACGCGTTTAGTAAAAAGTGGCTCAGACCATGGTAATTGAATTAAATGGGACAGAAATGTGCGATCATGAAACTCCACAGGTTCAGATATAACCAGTTTGTCTGTAAGACAAAAGTAAGTGAATGCATATTAATACGCTAATACAACTTACTCAACAAAGACTCTTCGTACAGTAGATCCTCGACGGTCATGTTTAGGTGATTTTCCCTGGTTCTAGGGGATGCTCTTTTGGGAATATAATCTAAGAGATTACCGTTGTAAAGAAATAAATTTTCAACATCCGTCATGTTTAGAGAATAGAACTGGGAAACACCAAACATTTCAAAAAATTCTCGAACTGGCGTCATACTATAACAACCAGCCAACTCAATTTTCGGATAGTAAGTAATAAAAGAAAGACACATTTCTTGTTTGGTGGAGTATCCTCCGAAGGTGGGGCGTTTCCGCTCGATTGTCTCATAAGCACAGTCCGTAATAATGTAATCTCCAGGCAATACGACAGTTTCATTTGCAAGTTGATGAAATTGCTGATATCTGTAATCGAAGTTATCATCCTCAATAATGCGGCTTAATTCTTTGCCATTCCTAACATGACGAAGACTCATTTTCCGACCGGCTTGATGAGAATGAATCATTCCAGATATAATTTTAATGCCATTCTGAGGAAAAATCTAAATATTTTCTTGTTGGAGCTAATCAATTATTAACACTTATCACATTAATGCATACCACGCTCGAACATGAAGGTCCACAGATTCCAACACTGCGAAACAATTTCTGGCCAGGTGGAATGAGTTGAGTGTCGGATATAGAAATGCCACTGATCATTATACCCGCATCGTAAGGACGCAGATTGTGCGTGTAATGTAAACGGAACCCGGAATGATCTACGACTGAAATTACTACATATAAATATTATCTCTTTTTTAACATTACCACTCGTACTTACATTTTTTTCCATTAGGATTGTCATAATGAATTTCTAGCATGTAATACTTTACACCCATTGAGCCACCCATTGGTATGCCGACATGAGAAGGTAAAAACTGTCCCATGGACCCAGAAGACCAAACTGCAACTGCCATCGAGCAAGAATCCCAATCGCGTGGGGTCAATAGATTACTGTTGCACACTGTACCAGAACTTTTCACCCAAACGTCCCACGAAGCTGGATCCGATCCTGGATAAAAATTAGTTTGACATTCAAATAGGGTCATCTGATGAACAATATTTGTTTGCTTTTCCCTATGAAATAAATATAAAAAAAAAAAAAATTCATAATAAGTATTTGAAATATTAAGCAGACAAGTTTATTACCCAGAACGAGACAAGAGGGCTTCATAACCAATTATATGATGTTTTTTGGTTAGCTTGGGGAGGCGAACAATTTTACACCAGTATAGAGTGTCCATTGATGGTTCGATCGTTACATTATTTACTGTTACGTCCCATTTGCTGTCCAATGAGTCTGTTTCTCCGCTATGTTTTTGGAACATAGGAGAAAGTAAATGCAATGATTTTTCGCCTCGATTCCGACCATGTCCTTTTAAGCTGCCATAAACCGGGTCAGTGTCACCAAAAGACCAAATAACTTTAAAAGTATCCCCCTATACACAATTAAAGAAAAAAAATGTATTTATAAGGTTTCTATATTCTTAAATTACATACGGTTAATGGCATATCATACGGATCGCATGTGTCTATTTTTCGAGTGAATTGAACTAGGGTGTGAGAATCATTTTGATGACCAAAGATAACGTGGTAGTTTTGGGTATCATCTTGTATTGGCGCCCCGTTTGAAGAATCAATCGATCCGTGACAGTCCTATAATAATATTTAATTGCGACAGAATAATTAACAATTATGAAGTAGTTTTAAAGTTAAATCTTTTACGAACAAAAGGAGTTCACCTTTGTTATAAACACACTTGTACATATATTTATGTTTGTATTTACAAACTTTTGTATGTATGTATTCGTTTATATATACCTTTACCTTACAGCCTAAGGCTTAGACCCTGGATTTGTACAATGACACACTTCATCATGTACATATGTACGTGCACAGTTTCGTACCTCTTTATGTAACGACTACTTAATTATTAATTAAATATGCAGTCTAAATTAAGAAACTTACTAACGCATTTGCTTGGCCAGTTCGGTCATCAACCCATAACAGCACAATGTCCGCTTCTGACATACGACCATCTTTTGAGAACCCGAGTCCAATAAAACCTTTCGTGTTAACCTTAACTTCAAAGTTAATAATTTTCTCGTTTAGATTTATCCACCATTGAAGCCAATATAAGCCATTCGAGTCCATCATAACATGACGCTTCCAGTTTTGATGATGCATTGAACCACCACAGTCAACCACATTGTATGTCGTATTATTATTATGACCAGCTTCGGAAAAACATAGACACAACTGTACATAAAGGATCCAGAATGAAATTAAGATTGGTAACATAATAGTAATCTCAAATAATTGTGAATACGATTATCAGTCCCAAATCATTCGATTCCTTATGACCACGAACGCGGTTAAATGATTTTCAGTGAAAAATGTGTTGAGAGCGATCACTTTTATTTTCTTTTCTTTGCCAGGTAATGAAATAATGAAATTTACATTTCAACCTTGTTTATCACATTTCATACATTATGTATCTTTGTTTTGCTAATACATTTGGCGCCAATCTTTATAAATATGTGCAAAAATGGTCCCTCTACAAATACTAACTGTGGAAATCTACTATGCTCGATGCGTCAAGAAAAACTACCAAAAAATAATGATGTTTAATCAGCATGACCATAGACAATATAATAGTAAGATAAATAACGCCATATTGTTTTTAGCACTCAACATTTTGTAGGTTTTTTATAATATTTTGTGAAGTATATCAATATGAGATCCAAGAACAATGACAGCAAGGAGCAAGAAGTCCCAAAAACAGCTGAACGTGTGCCCCTAATGTTGAGGTACCAAACACGGAAGGACTAAAAATATCGTGCACTCAATTGCGCTTAGAATTTAAAAAGCATATTCCCGGCTCAGAAAGATGTAATTTTTAAGTACATCTGTATGTATGTCTAGAACGTGGGACTTCTGGAAAAGATTTGTTGGTAATGATGTAAATTAATTTTGATTATTACATATGTATATGAATAATTAAAAAATGAAGAGCAAATAATATTAAATGCAAATATAAATTAAGAATAGGTTATAATTTTTAAAATAATTTATTTGTTTATTCTTTTGTTTTTGTAGATGATCATCCGTATTTAAAAAAAAATGGGGGTTGGCAAAAGAGAGAAAAACACACTTGCTGGCGAATTATGCCAGCAGAAAAGTGTGACCAGAAGTGAAAACCGCATTCCGCACGGTTACACTTCTCAGGCAGCTGTGCTGTTTTGTTTACCTTTTTGAAAATGTGTGAAAATGGAATAAAAGGTTAATAAGATAATGAATTCGAAATGGAAGATTGCTTTTAGTGGGATTGGAGGCTCTTGCATGATCGGATTAGGACAATCAACGAAATAAGCGACAACTTTGATTAACCCCATATCTGCAGGAAAGAAACCAGAGCGGTCGTGGTCCATACATTTGAGTATTATAAATATTTAAAATATGTGTACATTTATGGAAACCCATGAAACGAAACCCTTTGCATATTCCGCAGTTTGAAAATATAACAGAGAATTTGCATATGTCTGGGAATAACATCTGAAGCTTTTTTTGATTGGTGGAGCAGCAAGACCGTGCCAAGGAATATTTGCGCCCGTTGCAAAGTTGTAAAACGGCGCCTCCAAGCACCCTTCCTATTCTTCATTGGATAGTTTCGAGCCCAGATTGTCGCCATCGCCCCTTGGCGATGTGGAGCAGTACTTGGTCCCAAAAGCAAAACAACTTAAAACATTTTGTTATATATATATAATATATAATAATTGTTTCCTTTTCTGCCGTTTGATGGCCTTAAGCTAGTTTAGACGCACGGTGTTCATTTATCTTTTAACTTCATCGGCATTGTTGCCATAAAGCAACTATATAAGGAGGTCTCGTCGGAAAAAATTAGGCAAACGTGCAAATGAAAAGTACGGGTGAAAGGGCTCTCGCTGTAAGTGTGAGGGCAACGACAATGGAGTGTGCTGATTAATCATTTGAAGGCACTGTGAAAAAACATAATAACTGTTTCATAATTTAATTTTTAATAGTTTGCTACATAATAGTTGCCTGTTTTAAAAAAATAAACATTTTGAAAACATTTGGAAAAAACATTTTGTCCGCAACCAACCTATACTATTTCGTTAGTGCTTGTGCGCACAACATTTTCTTATCGGTTCCATACGAATATCATCCCTGATTTTTTTTTCGACCCCTATTTTACGACCTGAGTACTAGGCTTTACCAAAAAAAACTATTAACAATTGAATTTAAAATGTTCATGTTGTATTACCTACTTTTTATTCACGCGATGTTTTTATGAAGTAGCCGGGTCAGCTGTTTTTGTCTGTCAGAAACGATGAGAAAATTGAGCGTATCAATTCAAATTTTGCCAATGGCAGAGCACCTAGAAACGGAAGGTAACAGGCTCTGCACACTGAGCCCATCCAAGGGGAACGTTGAGATTTTTTAAAAGATGTGAAACTTTAGTTCAAATTGGCACCATCCACCATTCTTGATAAAACCACTGATGCTCACAATTTCGGGCAGGGGAAAATTTGTTGAATTCCTAAAGTTAAAATGAATAATAATAATATAGCAATGGTTATGAGTGTTATTCAGCAGCAGAATATTTTCTTGCATAAGCTAATAATGTTGCTTGTCATGATGACGAAGAGGACAAAATTGACGAGGAGGAGATAATAGAAGGGATATCTGTTTTCGACTTTCCATCGAACCTCTCCATCCAATCTCGGGCCCAGCTTCCTTCATGGCCTGTGCAATCTCCATGTAGACGTAGGAATTAATTTCGGGCTCCACATAGATCTTCAATATTCTCCTGCCACAGGTCTATCAGCAGGCCCTTCATCTCCGATGACAATTTCACCCTGCTCCTGCTGTTCTCTTCTTCTCTGCGAAATTGAGAAATACTAATGTTAGTTTGTAACAACAATTAAAATATAACATGTATATTACTTACCACCGCTATTTCCTGATCCTTGTTCCATTTTAATTTGATTTTATGTTTGAATTATCCCGCTCTACTCTGGTACAATGTTCAAGTGTTTTGTTGTTGGGTTTCCTCTCACAAAGTTTGATATCTTCCTGGGGCCTATAGTAGCCATTTCTGAAATGTCGTTTAGAAATGGTGATCCCAGACATCTTAACATCCTTCTACTGAGAGCCGGACAGGATCAGAACAGATTTTCTTCTGTCTCCTCCTCATCTTCGTCTCTACAGCTACGACAGAAGTCGTTATATGGGGCACCCAGCCTATTTGCGTGGTTGCCTATCAGCACTAAGCAAACAACTCATAGAGTGGTCAAATGGTGTAAAAACTGGCCGCCTAATCAGTATACTGTATTGGCTCCCAGTGCCTTCAGCTCTTGGTGAGAGAGCCTTCGGCTGAGAGAGTTTGGCGTTGGCTCTCTTGAGCATTGAACGCAAAGCGACTCGCAAGAACAAAGTTTTGTTTTTCCTTTTCAAGTCTGCTTCGTAATTTCATGTGTGCGGTGACACATATGTACATATATAAATGATGGCAATGCGTGTAATTGCGTGCTTTTAATTTTTAGCCCTTGAGACGTTTGGCACTTTTGTGTTGCTTCTGACCTCACATACCCTTCCTTCAAACTTGAGTATTTCAGCTTGCCCCAAAAAAATAAATAAATTGACTTTGTGTATCCTCTATGCTCATATATTTCTTAAATACAGTTAGTACGAAAGGGACAAACGGCTATAAACATCTAAATATGAGACGTACACTGTGTGAATAAACACAGAGAGACACACACGAGACTACAAAACCAACTTGAAAAGGAAGTCTCCACTTATAACTCTATGTTTATTCACACAGTGTACGCTGAATACTCTATTGCCATTATTCATTAATTGTATACATATTCAGATGTTTATATCCGTTACCCCTTTCATCCTAAATTATATAAAGCATATAAAGATCACACAAAATATATTTATTTTGATATTGTTGGGCAAGCTTCTTCATAAAGTCTTGAGGGTATTCTTTTGGAATGGTATGTGAGCTCAGAAGCACCACAAATGTGCCAAGCGTTAAAAATGAAAACGCTTATGAAGTCGAGAATAGACACACGCATTGGCATCATGTATCTACACCGCACACATGAAATTAAGAAGTAGTCTTGAAAAGGAGAAAATAAAACTTTGTTTTTGCTAGAGTCGTTTTGCGTTCAACGATAAAGAGAGCCAACGCCAAACTCTCTCAGCCGAAGGCTCTCTCACCAAGAGCCGAAGGCACTGGGAGCCAATCCACTATTCTAATTAGGCAGCCAGTTTTTACTCGATTTGCAGTCTATATGAGTTGTCAATGCCCTGTAAGAGAGCGAATGACTACGCTGCACCTGTGTGTGCTAAGTTTGCATAGTTTAACGGTGCTCTTTTTCGAGAAGTCTGGACACGTTTGTCGGGTGATGCGACATCCCGTGACCATTTGCCAGCTGCTGTTTGTTTGCAGGGTATAGTACTCTTTTATTTTGAGCTTGCAAGTGGCCATTGGCATCCGTATTTCCTCCTTATCTTGATTAAAGGGGAGTGTAGTGCCGGATCTGGCCAACTCGTCTGCCATGCAGTTGCCTTCAATGTCCTGGTTGTAGAGATTTGCGACAATTTGCCACTGTGGTCGAATTCGACGAAATCGCGTTTAGTGATTTCAGTGCAATGTCGCTAAAGGTTAACCCACATTTGTTTAGTGTTGGGGGGTTGAGTGGCGGAGTTTTGTATTTGTTAGTGAATAGTACAAGTTCCGTTTTCGAGGCATTTACACCTAATCCGTACGATCTTGTCCACTACTTTGCAGCCTCAGAGGGATCCTTGCCTATCTCCACCACTGTATTGTCGGCGTCCGACTCGCCGGAACTTCCGTTCCGGCACATTGCCTCGAACTCCAGCATCAGCTCCGACTCTAGGGAGTCACCTTCGTGGGCCAACTCGGGTGGCTCCATCTCCGAGGCAACATCCTGCTCGACTGGGTTGTCCGACTGCGTCCGACTTGTACACCTTTATGGTGACGGAGCTGAACCCGAACTTTTGGTCTTGCCCTGGAACCATCCCATGTCTTTGCAGACTGGAGGTGGGCCGGGGTCCTTGTCCAGGAGCTCGAAGCACTGGCTCCTCGGGATTCTTCCACCCGAGCTGCCTTTGTCGACGACGCCTATCAGCGTCCTCTCCTTGGCAATAAGCGCGAATGGACACATTTGGAAGTATCCTGGATCGCTTTGCAGCTGCCTTTTGGGTTGCTGGGGCGGTCTGTGAGTTTCCATATTAAAGTTCGGAAGCACTTCCGAGGCCCACTTTACCTTCTTAAACCAGTCCTCTGAAGGGCGGGCTTCTGTGCTCGCGTACTGCCGACAGGGTATGTGCCCTGAACTCCTCTTTTCAGCGTACGTGAACCGTTTAGCTTCGGCGCTGGTCGGTGGCCCAGCCTCCCCCTCTACTTTGCCAGGTCTTTCCTGCTATCGAGCGGGTTAGGCCAGGCCTTTGGGCCGCTGCTGTTCCCTGCTTGGGATTGCTCCCTTCAGACGTTTGGAGAGGGTCTTTCTCATTTGAATTTTCTTTAATATTATTCCAGAGATCAACGTTGCCCAGGTAAGGCATCATTAGAGGGCTGCCATTTCCCTGCGCTCTCCGTTCACGACTGGGCTAGTTTTTATACAGGGCCCCCAGCCAGACTGACTCTCGGCACGGGTCGAATGACACCTTAGTCCGGCCCGGTTTGAGGTGGGTGGGTGGAATGAGGATAGGGGTTGTGTGTGAGCTATTTATTCAAGGCGGCACCACAAGCGCATCGTCAGTGTTACTACTTCGCGAGCACCCGCTGTCCGGGGCTTTTTATTTCGGTAGTCTCCCTCCGAGACAACTGTGTTGATATTCTTTGGAATGCCCGCTTATTCACAGCTGACCTACCTACCAAAGTAGGCCGTTCGCTTTCATCGTTTGTATTTAAAAATATTTGAATAAATATCGCATGGGAACGTGCAAACTAGGAACCCCCCAGATGGATGGTGGAATACCTGGGACATTTTCGGAACGGAATACCCTTAGGGACCATCCCAGAAATGGATGGTGGAGCGTGACCGTTTACGGTATATCGGTATATATAGGTATATTTTGACAATTTTTCGGTACACTACGGTATATTTTTGAGATCGTTGTTCCCACTCATTGTCGGGAGGCGTCTGGCACAGCCTAAACTTGCAAAACGCAGCATAATTTGTACTCAAAATGAGTAATAACTTTAAGCAAAAATATGGACCGGAGTTGGAAGCCCAGCCGGACAGAAATGCATTTCTTTGCAGGAGTAAAAATTCAGCGGGTGCACATTGCAAGGCTTGCAAAATAGACTTCAAGAGTCGCATTGCCTCCATTAGACGGCACGCTGACACACAAAAACATAAAGACAAAATTAAACTGTTGGCGCCAAAGAAGAAGAGCAGAACTTATGTTTGTAGCTTATTTGTTTTCAATTGATTTGAGTAGCGAGAAAGCAGAGGACTTGTTCGAATCTTTAAATAATGGAATAAAATAATTTGATTTCGAAACTCAGATCGAAACGATAAGGGACGTGTGAGACGCTTCTTACTCGTCACAACTTTTATACCCGGCACTCTGTACAACATCTGCACCCTAGCGGTTATTTGTCAAATTTTACATTTTTTTCTTCATCTGTCATCTACATCAACAACACTACTCACACCAACACGCTCCGTTAGCTCGCCGCCCTTCCCTATACCCACACACTGCAGACTCGCGGCAGAGGCAGCGGCCGCACAAAAAAGAAAAAACAAATATAAGCTGCGGGACGGGGTGGGTTAAAATTTGCCATAGGTAGACGGACGGCAGAGGCAGGGGCCGAGTGAAGCAGAAGCAGAGTGTGAATGAGAGAATGTAAAAAGAACAACAAAAGCTGCTGGACAGGGTGGGTTTAGCCACTGGAAATTAATTTATCCACTGTGGCTATAATAATGGTGATTTGATAGATATGGCTATTCCCTACGGAATGGCGTTTTTAGTTTTCTTTTATCTTCAAAACTGTAGGTTTGGGAGGTTTTTGCCCTTTTGCGGAGGCGGAAGGGGGCGGGGCGAATTGAAATACACTGGATTCAGTGTGAGCATATAGCAGTCTGGATGCAAAATTTGGTGGCTCTAGCTCTTATAGTCTCTGAGAACTAGACGACAAACAAGACGGACGGACGGACAGACAGACATGGCTCTATCGACTCGGCTCTTGATGCTGATCAAGAGTATATATACTTCATGGGGTCGGAAACGACCTCACAAATACAATATACCCTATTTACTCTTCGAGTACCGGGTATCTTTTAGAATTGTTTAAAACACGAGAAGGGACGTGTGAGACGCTTCCTACGCGTCACAACTTTTATACATGGTACTCACCTTAGAGGTTTTTTTCAACTTTAAATTTTTCTTCGTCTGTCATAACTAACATAACTTTTAGTTCGCCCCCCCCCCTCCCCAAGAGCGGCACACTGGGCGAAGCTGAGTGTGGGATGAGAGAATGTGAAAAAAACATAAAAAGCTGCTGGGCGGGGCCACTCCAAATTAATTTCTTCATTCTGGTTACATAACTTCCCCCTTCCCTAGAACCGCACACTACACGAAACAGTGTGGAATGGGAGAATGTGCAAAACAAAAAATAGTGCTGCTGGGTGGACGTAGCCACTGGAAATTAATTTCTTCTTTGGCTATATAAAAGATCCAACCTGATCCCAATTCGGTGATCTTCCCTACGGAATGTCATTTTTTTATCAGCTCTCCGAACTTCTCTATCAGCAGTTCGGAGGAACAATTTGGTTGCTCCAGCTTTAATAGTCACCGAGAACTAGCCGACAAACAAGACGCACGGACAGACAGACATGGCTACATCGATTCGGCTATTGATGCTGATCAAGAATTTATGTACTTGGTGGGGTCGGAAACGCTTCGTTCACTAATTTCGTCTTCTCATTATTAAGAGTGTTTTGTTATTGTTTGTCTTGAATCGTCGTAAAAACTGTTATTACACCCATTTTAGAATCGTAACACTATCTTACGATGTGTGACCCACTGCCTGTCCCCATCCTGCAGCTGTCCGCAAAAAAAAACAAAAAGGATCTTAGTGCCCTACTCCAACATACTTTTCACGGCATTCTCTTCCTTGATTTTGAACATTTGTAAAAATGTACTTTAGCTACAATTTAATATTTAAAACATGTGCGTCCAGAGAGTTACTATCTGCATTGTAAAAAGCTTCGTCGATTAAATAAGTTTTTCATGTTATCTTCTTTTTCGGGGACTACTGCCACCGAAGTAATATTTATGCTTTTTTTCTTTCACGGTACATGTTTTATTTGCTATTTCCAAAAATCGATTTTATATTATGAAGACTTTTCATCCAGCCAAATCGATTTAACGCAGTTCATGCAATGAATCTGAAACGATCAAAGCACTACTTGACCTCCTTGACTTGCAGTCCTGGGGGCAAAGACTGCTTAATTTTGTCCGCTTTTTCCTTATCCTGTACCACTAACGTGTACAAAAAGCGCGAGCAGCGGATCTTGAACTTTGTATTTGTAGGATTCTTCTTGATTTTCACAGCACGCGCATCTGAACGACGTGCTTTATTAAGAAAATCTTTTACTTCTTTTATTTCTCGTGGCATCTATGTTTGAAAACCGTCAATTTGATAAGAAATCTTTTATTGGGGGAAAAAACAAGACTTACTTTGGTTTATTTCGTCAGATCCAACTAAAATCTCGAAAATTCCGTATTGGTCGGCCTAAAGAAGAATAGGAAAGGAAATCAAACCATCCATTTCCGGTGAGCAATAGGGTCGGGAGAAAATCGATAGTGCCATCGATACTATCGATGGTTGACAAATAAGCCAACCATCGACTTTTTCGGTACACCATCGATAGTATCGACCTCCAAGACTTCAAGAAAAGCCTAGTCTCAGATCGAAAAGAAGGGGCCGCTACAAATATCAGGAATGATATTCGTATGGAACCGATACGAAATTTTGTGCGCACAAGTTACTTTTTTAGCGACTGTACGCCAGGCAGTACTCAGATTGACAAAAAAACAGGCCGAAATAATCTAGAGAGTATTGAAAGTATTTGTGTGGTATTCGTTGGTATTTTGCTTGCAGCTCTGTAAAGATCTGTTTTAATTTCCAAAAGGGTACCTAGCAAACAGTGAGTAAAGTCTCTATCAAATGAAGGCAACAATGCCGCTGAAGTTGAAAGATAAATGACCAACGTGCCTCTAAGCGAGCTTAAGGCCATCAAACGGCAAAAAAGGAAACAATTATTATAGATTAATGGGATTATATTGAATTTATTTGCATTTTTAATATGCTTAACTTATTTGACCGCCAATATCTTCATGTTGCCAAGACACAGACCCGACTGGGCTGTTAGCAAAATGTTTTAAGTTGTTTTCCTTTTGGGACCAAGTACTTCTCCACATCGCCAAGGGGCGATGGCGACAATCTGGGCTCGAAACTATCCAATGAAGAATAGGAAGGGTGCTTGGAGGCTCCGTTTTACAACTTTGCAACGGGCGCAAATATTCCTCGGCAAGGCCTTGCTGCTCCACCAATCAAAAAAATTGTCTGTCATATTTTCAAACTGGGCAATATGCAAGGGTATCGTGTCATGGGTGTCCATAAATGAAAACATGTATGATTTATAAAACTCAAATGTATAGAAAACGACAGTCTTGGTTTCTTTCCTGCAGATATGGGTTTAATCAAAGTTCTCGTCGCTTATTTCGTTGATTGTCCTCCTTCTCCGATCATGCAGGAGCCGCCAGTCTCACTAAAATAATCTTCTGAATGGATCCATTTTGCATTCATTGTTTTATTAACATTTTATTAAATTTCCACACATTTTAGAAAAGGTAAACAAAATAACACAGCTGCCTGAGAAGTGTAACCGTACGGAATGCGGTTTTCACCTCTGTTCACACTCTGCTGCTAGCAAAATATATTGCACATCTTGCTAGCAAGTTTTTTATCGATCTGAGTACTAGGCTTGAAGTCTAGAAAACGCCGCTGGAAAAATCAGGGATGATATTCGTATGGAACCGATAAGAAAATTTTGTGCGCACAAGCACTAACGAAATAGTATAGTGCTCGTTTGCTTGTCGACGCGGAGGTTGGTTGCAGACAAAATGTTTTTCTTCATATATTTTCAATATGTTTTTTTTTTCAAAACAGACTACTATTATGTAGCAAACTATTAAAAATTAAATTATGAAACAGTTATTATGTTTTTTCACATTGCCTTCAAATGATTAATCAGCACACTCCATTGTCGTTGCCATCACACTTACAGCGAGAGCCCTTTCACCCGTACTTTTCATTTGCACGTTTGCCTAATTTTTTCCGACGAGACCTCCTTATATAGTTGCTTTATGGCAACAATGCCGATGAAGTTAAAAGATAAATGAACACCGTGCGTCTAAACTAGCTTAAGGCCATCAAACGGCAAAAAAGGAAACAATTATTATATATTATATATTAATGAGATTATATTGAATTTATTATCATTTTTAATTTGCTTAACTTATTTGAACGCCAGTATCTTCATGTTGCCAAGACTCAGACCCGAATGGGCTGTTAACAAAATGTTTTAAGTTGTTTTCCTTTTGGGACCAAGTACTTCTCCACATCGCCAAGGGGCGATGGCGACAATCTGGGCTCGAAACTATCCAATGAAGAATAGGAAGGGTGCTTGGAGGCGCCGTTTCACAACTTTGCAACGGGCGCAAATATTCCTTGGCACGGCCTTGCTGCTCCACCAATCAAAAAAAAGCTGCAGATGTTATTCCCAGCCATATGTTAATTCTCTGTCATATTTTCAAATTGCGGAATATGCAAGAGTATCGTTTCATGGGTTTCCATAAATGAAAACATATATGATTTATAAAACTCAAATGTATAGACAGCGACAGTCCTGGTTTCTTTCCTGCAGATATGGGTTTAATCAAAGTTGGCGTCGCTTATTTCGTTGATGGTCCTCCTTCTCCGATCATGCAGGAGCCGCCAGTCTCACTAAAATAATCTTCTGAATGGATCCATTTTGCATTCATTGTTTTATTAACCTTTTATTCAATTTTCACACTTTTTCAAAAAGTAAACGAAACAACCTTTTTTTTCAATCATCCATAAGTCCGCGGTCACACCGACTGTATTAAACAAACAAATTATAAGAACAAAAAACGAAGACAATAACAGGTGTCCGTCAAATTGAATGGTTGTACAACACTAGAGAGACGCGTATCTCGTAAAGTAAAAAAAGTAGCTTATTTCGTGAAATTGAGCCGAAACTCGCATATAATAAGCAATAACCCGATCACCCGTGGTTACCCCACATCCTGATAAAGACGGCGGGACAAAAATGGCAGTAGATCCGTAGTTTTTTCGGATAACCTTGCCTCGCCGCAATGGCGGCCCAGCAAAGCCAGTAACACGGAAGCTGGTGCAGCGTAATCCGGAACCATGGCTGGAATAGGAAGGACCAGGATGGCCACGGAGAAGGCCACAGGATCAAGGATCCTAGTGGAGACGCGAAAAAAGAGGGAAGGAGACGCCAGACCTGCTTTTGCGGCAGGCGTAAAAATGTCGGGAAAAACAACAGGTACGACGACAAAAACCCTCATGAAAGAGAACAAGACGAAAAACAAAACTACCAAAACAATTACTAGTGTGAAAGAGAAGGCCCATGTGGATGTTTGTCAGACGGCCGTGAGTACAAGATCAACAAAAACAACTATCAACAACAACAAAAACGACAACAACAAAAACAACAACAACAAATACTACGGGGGCCACAAAGGCCCTTTTGTAGTGTACATAGACACATTAAGCGATAATAATTCAAGGATTGCAATTAACCAGTTCGAGCTATCCGAACTGTTGATAAAACTGGGTCTGGGCGGAATAGAGGAGGTCGAGAGGATAGGCTATGGCAGGTGCAAGGTTGTATGCAGGTCGGCCGACGGTGCAAACAAGCTTGTGGAAAACAGTGCCTTCGACGCCCACGGGTACTCTCCCCGAATTTTGCGGCACTTTGTGCAAATAGGAGGGCCTAATCTTTGGGATCCCTGGCCACCACTCGGAGGAGCAGCTCTCGGAGCTGATCATTTCGGACGTCTCCATAGAGGGAATACAACGTATTTCTAGAACAGACAGAACCTCGGGGAATAGGGTACCCACCGCCAGGGTCAAACTCTGGTTTAGAGGGGAGCAGCTGCCCAAGGAAATCAAGTTCCTGTACACCAAAGTAGCAGTGAAACCTTTCGTCCAGTTTAGCTTCAGGTGCTTTAGGTTCGGCCATATGGCGCAGCACTGTAGGAGGCTGGCGAGATGTTTCAAATGTGGTCTGGACTACAGCAGCGACACTCTATGCTCGGGGTTAAACTGTGCTTACTGCAAGGGTAACCACGCGGCTACGCACCCGCAATGCGAGGCTAGAAGAAAAGCGTTCGAAGTTCAAAAAAGTTCGAAAGTTCGAAAACCTATCACGGGCTGAGGTCAAAGCTAGGTACCCGACACTCTTTTGTAGATCTTCACCCAACCCTGGGGACCTAGTGGCGTTTCCCCGACCCGCTTGGCAAAATGGAACCCTCCCCGAACGCCAAAACAACAACACTGAGGCAGCTAGGGAAATTCACTCGGTTGCTTCGTTCGCTGAGGTGACCAAAGCCAAAAGAGTGGCAGCCCGCAATTTGGAGTCGGCTAAGGCAGCTGCCAACATGGCGGAATGGAGGAACGCGATCAACGCAGATAGCCCTCAATTGAGAGAGAAATTTGTGAGAATAACGCCCGTGGTTTCATCTGTGGCCCAGGAAAAGCTTAACACACTGGGGTCCATGCTTACAGCGTTCCTGGTGGAACCCAGCAATATTTCCAAGGGGGAATTGGTGCAGAAGTTTTTTCAACAGATTATGTTAATACCTCCAATGCTGAACTCGACCGTTTGCAAATTGTGCAAGGGGTGGAAGCGGGATACCAAAAAAAAAACAATGAAGATTCTTCAACTAAACATTCAAAGTCTGACTTACAACAACAACAAACAGCTCCTCAATATGTTTCTAATAAACAACGAAATAGACATTGCAATCCTTTTGGAGATCTGGGTTGTAAAAATTGCGGACTTCAGTATCTTAGATTACAACTTCATCGGCAAGTCCAGAGAAGACGGCTACGGCGGAATAGGAATCTATATTAGAAAGAAAAATAGATTTAGCATTCTGAAAATAGACTGTGATCTAGAGATCGTAGGTATTAAGACCCTGAACCTCAAAAACAACCTCAACATTTTCAGCGCATACGATGCGCCTTCAATGACACTTTCCCAATTCAAATCGGGCATTAAAAAGGTGTTCGAGCTTGCGGAGTCCCTAGACTACCCTTCAGTCGTAGGAGGAGATTTCAACGCCAAGTCTTCCAACTGGGGAAACCCTTCCAGTGACCGCAATGGCCGCAGCATCGAGAATGCTACTCGTGAGGCGGGTTTTATCTGTCTTAACGACGGATCTCCAACTTTCTCCAGGAACCCTTCCCAATTCTCTGTTCTTGACCTCACCTTTTCCAATCACAGGAACGGTAGAATTGACTGGCAAGCCCTTAAATCCAAAATAACCAACAGCAAACACTTCCCAATTGTCATAACAGTCGAAGGTTTAGATGCCTCCATTCAAGAGAAGAAAGTGCTGCACAATAGAATAAATCGTATTTTAGGAGCAAGCAGTTTTACCAATCTGCAAGAGCTCAACGATAAGGTCAAATCACTGACCAGTAAGAACACAGTTGCCATTCCCAGTAACAACAAGTACATTGCAAAAAAATGGTGGAACGAGGGTATAGAGAGACTATTTCGAGTGAGAAATGCGTGCAGGCAAAAATACTATTACACCAAAAAATTGGAGGATGTCAGGGCCACTATATAGGCCGACCGCAACCAGCAAAATGAGATTAAAAATTGCAGAAGGTCAAACTTCTCAAAGTTCATAGAAGAGGTTTCCTCTTCGCCCTCCATGTGGAGCAGAGTAAAGAACCTTAAGAAATACGGACAAGTCAAAAACGTAGGGAACACATGGACAGACGAAAACGACAATGGCTTTCTAAAAATGGTCAAAGACATCCCCTCCACTGCAAGCAGTAGACCCCCAGAGAACATTCCAAATCTGATTGGACCAGGCGACCCCGAACCTTTGGACATGGGGGAATTTCTGTCCTTCCTGAAATCCAGGAACCCAAATTCGGCGAGATGCCCAGATGGCATTTCGTTCAGGATGCTGCAGCAACTTCCTGTGGGGAAAAACATAACATCTTTGAAATTATAAACAGGGTATGGCTCAGTGGCATCATTCCAGAGGTCTGGCGTAGAATCAAGGTGGTACCAATCCCCTTCCAAAACTACAGACCTATTTGCCTAATAAACACCTTGTTTAAGTCTATAGAGGGGTTGATAAAGTTAAAGCTGGACGAACATATTACAAGGCATGAGCCATTTCCGGTCAGATCCTACGCCTGGCTCTGAAGGCGAGAGGGAATCAGGTCGTGGCGGCCTGTCTTGACCTCCAAAGGGCATTTGACTGCGTAAGAGCCGACACTCTAGAGCAGAAGATGAATGTCATGCAGTTCGACCCGAATCACACTGCCTGAATTGCCAGCTTCCTGAGCAGGCGTCTACTCATCAAGGGCAAGAGTGAGGATGAGGTGAACAGGGGAGTTATTCAGGGCAGCTGTCTCAGTCCAACTCTGTTCAACTTGTACACCGCAGAGCTGCACGAGATAAACGATGGCAATTGCTTACTGTTTCAGTATGCGGACGACTTCTTTATTATTTGCTTCCACAAGGAGATTTCCATTGCCAAGCGTGTGCTCCTAGGCAAGATGCAACAGGCTTAACCTTGCTTTCAACCCAGCCAAATCCAAAGTGGTTCACTTCAGCATCCGAAGAACCGAGCTGAACATTGAGCACCAAGGAGTCGACATTAGGCAAGTAGATCAGATAAAATATCTAGGCAGAACAATTGCAGCGAACAACTCAGCCTCAGCGCACGTCGAGCAGGCCATTTCGGAGTCAAGAAGAACCTGTGCGTTCCTAAGACTACTCAGTGGGTGCCATTACGGTATCAGCCCAAAGAAGGGGCTCATAGTTTACAAGGCCTTTGTCAGAAGTAGACTAGAATACGCTTGCTCGTCTTTCAGCAACTTGTCCAAATCCGCTCTAGCCAAAATCAAATCTCATTGTAACCACCACCTTAGAAAGTAACTAGGCTTAATCATTTACTCCCCAATCCCGATTATTTACCACATGGCAGGAGAACTTCCCCCGGAATACAGAATGAGATTCCAGCGGCAAAAGAGATAGCCAAGGTATTTGCGTACAGTCTCCCAGCGAGTAGGACGGTGTCCCTAAACAGGGACATAAACACGGGCTACGCCAAGGCATTTCGGGAGTTCGGTGATATTCTGGAGAGAATCGAGGTCTTTGAGAGTACAACTTCGCATTGCACCAAAAATAAGGTCAGACTTAGACTTTTTTAAGGGGGCTGCCGAGAACAAGCACAGCTTAGACCAGGCGGGCATTGCAGTTCTCTATAGGGAAAAAGGGAACTCCTGACAAGGGGAGGCTTCGAGACCTACTACACTGATGGATCAGTAACTAACAGACACTCTAGCGCAGCTTTCCTACACGACAGCTCAGGTTTCATAGACAGCTTTTACACGCACAAAACCTTGTCATCTCTGTCCGCCGAGTTGTTTGCAATATTAGCCTAACATCTATCTTTCCTGCATGCTCGCGACCGGTTCGGTTAATCGCGCCGCGCGTCATGCGGCAGCGCCCCTCGGTCGGTTGGGCGGGAGGAGGGCTGCGTTCTGCTAGGTTCCGCGCGTAACAGGCTTTGGCTTGGTGTCGCATGGGCCACTTGATGGTGCAGTCATTGCATATCAACGTCCAGAATTAAAAATTGAAAAGGCCTTGGACCATGCTATTTCCCACGGGTTTTCTCGTATCGCCATCCTAACGGACAGCAGAAACTGGGCTCTAATACTGGCAAGGAGCATTCAGGATAATTTTATCGCATATAAAATCAGGGAGAAGATCCGTCAAGCCCAAAGAAATACCTAAAGAAGGTAGAAATCCGTTTTATATCCGGCCACTCCAACATCCCTCAGAACACGGCAGTAGACTCAGCAGCCAAAGAAGAACACAGACTGGGAAAATATACAGTTGTTAAATGGAATCTTAAAGATGCAATATGTGAGATACACCGAATACTGAAAGAAGAATGGGAGAGAGAGTATGCCGAGTTTGCCAGCGTTAAACGCAGAGGTTACTGCTCACTTTTTCCCTTTACCTCAACAAAACCATGGTTCCTAAATAGAAATAAGCTAAAAGCCATTGACGCTAAAAGGAGTGCATTTGATAGGCACACACTTGCCAAAATCACTAACCAATTAGTATAGTTGGTTGTACTATACTATTTGGTTAGTGGCTAAAGCAAACAGACAAAATGTATGACATGAGTGGAAATGAATAGATTTGACGTGTTCCCATAACTTTAAAAAAAAAAATGGCGAAGTCTTTAGAGCGCACGAATGGTAAGTTAATTAACAAATTATGCTTTTAATGGGGTGATTTTGTATACACCCATAGTGTATACCGCGTTTGTGTGTACGAGAATTTGGAATGAACCGTCAAACACTCGGTAAGTAATGGATTATAATAATATTATTATTATATATACATATAAACTATAATTATAATTATAATTCATAAATTTAATAGGTTGTCAATTGTATTAAAATGACAGTCAGGAGCATCAATTGTTGTTGCCATTACATCTCTAATATCTCTTTGTAATTTTTGTAGTTTAGGCCCAGTATTTTGCAGTTGGGTACTCAGATCAGCAGAAAATATGCCAGAAAACCAGCCGGTTAAATACTTCAATCTCGAAGCGAAAGAAAGAATTGATTTATCTCTTGTCGTCAGAATCCTGACACGAGGAAGGAAACAATCAAAGAGCATTAAATGAAGACGATTTAAAACTTATTAATGCAGTCGAAAGAAAACTGATTATATGGATATTAAAATTTATTAATCTTATACTCAGTACTTATTTGATCAATTTATTAAGAGATAAACCCACATTCGTTGTTGTCCTCCAAGCTCCATATCCACCCTATAAACACACACTCTGCCAGAACAAACACAAAAAAACTGTACCCAGAGAGCATTAAATTTGTCTACTATATATGTATGTCACTTTCTGTCGGAAGAAAACTCTGCGCATTGAGTTCTGGGCTTTAGGCAAAAATATTAATTTTAAAACGGTTGCAGACTGTAATATTGACAAAATCCAATTTTTCTTTTCCTCAAGGAACCAGAATTACTTTTAAATATTTTAAATATTTTATTATAAAATATATATTTAATTATATTGTTATAAATACACCATATACATATGTATAAATTAACTTAATGTCGTATTTGGTCCGAGCTGCGGTATGCGTTGCGTTGGCTCCGGCGGCAGCGATCGGGTTCCCGTGGCCTGCTCTTGTAGCGGGGGACGGTGGTTGCGGTTGACAACTGAGTCTTCTACCGAAGATTATGTTGAGAGGGTAATTGCCCTCTATTTCGTTGGCCCTTAAGGCTCAACAATATGATTATATCAATACACGTTTTACGACTCGTGTCGGAGTTGATATGAACGCTCCGTTCATTTATTCGTCCAATTCTAAACTAAAGCTTACTTCTAAACCTACACCGAAACCTAGCCGGCGAGCCGTCCGCGCTCACAAGAGATAAGAGCCGCCTACGCATAAACAAGATCATGCGATCGCTGGCGCCCAATCAGATCACAGAGCCGCCCGCTGCAACGGCATCTACTGCATCGGCGCCCTCCGTATCGGACTGGATAAGTTAGGGCGGCACATGATATTTCACATTTCTTGTGCGCTAAGTTAGGGTGTTCCATGTTATTGCTTATGTGTTAACTACTCCCCCCTTAAATCATCTCCGTCCTCGGCGATACCTATCTCTCTGATGACCTTTTGCAACTTGATTGAGGAGTTCCTTCGACTCCAGCATTGATGCAACAGGATAAGGCCACAGAGCTTGAGGCTGACCGCAATGAACCAGGTCTTGGGTGACCCACCGGATGTCATGTCGCTTCTAAGTTCTTGGATGGCCCTTAGATTGTGCTCGTTCATCGATTGTAGTCGTGGTAGGCTTAGGATTTCACCGTGCCCCGTTATTGACAGCAAAGGCGAAGCTACGATTCCTGGAACTTTCCTCAATGCTTTGTTGAGGTTTAAGAACAGGGTGCTGTTGATCACGGTTCTGTCTTCGAACGTGATGAGGTGGGCCTCTCTTGTCGTCCTTAGGGGTCCGTTGTCAACGCTGACCGTTGCTCGCTGCCCATTTATGATGATTATGCCATCGTCCACTACTACAGCATTGATGCAACAGGATGGTGGTGGCCAGGTGGCTGGGTTGCGTGCGTCATGAAGCAGAGCCGCCGGCGTGTACTTCGCGACATAAAGATAATTTTAACCTGGGAGTATTCTACTTAAATATGAAATGAAAAATTCTTATATTCTTACATACTCCCAACAAATAAGCTACTGGGACCTCTGTGAGCTGTTCGGTAAAAATAGATTTTAGGTCTTAGTGGGATATTCGCTTTGGCAAGTGTGATCGTAATCATGAGATTTGGACTACCGAAATTAGCATCCTGTTTCTGTGCCTCTGTGTTAATCAGTACTCAGTTAATCAGTCTATGATTCTACAAGCTGCTATTTTTTCGAAGCCCAACTCGTCGGGGGTACTTGCTACGACCTTTAATGCTGTTATCAGGAAGTCTAGGCTTCTGGCCATGTATCATTAAAGCGGACAAC
>NW_022995771.1:233917-235726 GCF_900245975.1 Drosophila guanche
TAGAATCATGGGTATGCTCGGCATAGGGTATCGATCGGCAATTGTTCGCTCGTTCAGTTTTCTGAAGTCGATTACCAGCCGCTTTTTCCTGTTGCCTTTGACGTCAGATTTCTTTTTGTCTACAACCCAAATTGGGCTGTTGTATGGCGACCTAGATGGCCTGATTATGCCGTCCTTCAGCAGTTCTTTGAGTTCTTTGTTAACGAAGTCTGCTGCTCCCATAGGGTAGGGGTATAATTTCGAGTAGACTGGTTCGTCATTCACAGTTCGGATGGTGGCGACGACTGAGGTGTTAAAGGGAAGCGCCTCGTTAGAGGTCGAAAAAACTTGAATTCTCTTCAGTATCATCTTTTTGAACTCGGATTTTACCGAGCCTGGGACCACCAGGTCATCGACTTTGGTGAAATTTACGTTTTCACAGTTGTGGAACCTAAGTTGTTCAGTTGCGTTTCCGTATCTGATTGTTCTGCTGCGCAGGTTCAATGCCGCTCCCGCTCGCGTTAGCAAATCGGAACCTATAATGGCATCAAACGTAGCTAGAGTGTCTAACAAAAAAAATGGGGCGTTTTGCCCGAAAATATTCATTAGGCACTTGTTTTTTATTTCACTGGAGCCATGTATCGAGCTCACGGTGAAGGGGGCGTCGACCGAAGTTACGTTTTTCAGCTCCTTTATGGGCTTTACGTAATTTTTAGCCGCACCAGTGTCGATTAAAATTTTTAGTGTTTTGCCAGCCAACTGTCGCTCGACGAACGGCAATTGGGATCGCTCCCTAAAAAATTCAACAGGTCGTTGCCGCTAGCCGAGTCACTTTCTTCGTCAAATTCCGCAACCGCGGGCTCGGCTAAGTTTGCATATTCTTGTTCCCCTTGGTTAGGGGCCTGCTGTATTATATTATTTAGCCGTTGGCGTCTTTGCCCAGATATACGATCTGACGTGTTCCGCCTTTTCTGAGCTTCGCCCTGTGTGACGTCGCTCTGTGGTTTCCCCCAATTGGCCTGTTGCCTAAACCTAGACATCGATGGGTCAACTTCCATAGGCTGCACTTTGTTTTGTTGTGGGGCCTCTTTATCGTTTGGCTTTGGCCAAGGATCACCCTGTTGCTGCCTATTTTGATTACTTTTTCCCACAAAATTTGGGTTCTTTTCCTGACCTCTACCTTGTCTGGCCTGGGCCCGATGACCCTGTCTATTGCCGTCGCCTGAATGGTTTTTATCCTCGATCACCTTTGCATACGTAGCGGCAAATGCGCTTCTCTCAATGCTATTTTCGGCCTCGCGAGCTAGAGCTAAGGCGGATGGCAAATCCTTGGGCTGTGCCGGGAGAACGAACAATTTTAGCGGCCTCTTGAGGCCCGCTATGAATGCGTGTAAAGCATCATTCCTAATTTCCTCGTTGAGAATGGTAGCTGCCTCCTCATTATGAGTCATGACCACTTTGTTAGTGACGAGCGTGAGCTTTCTCTCGACTTCGTCATAATATTCCATTAGATCGGTTTCACCCTGCCTAACCATTTCCAAGTGTTGACGTAATACTCGTAGGGATGTTTTGTCCGCATATGTGCAATCGAGTCTAGCTATGATTGCATCAAAATTGAGCACCGTGTTGTGCGATGTGAGCAATGCTCGAGCTGTTCCACAGATTTTATTTTTTATGATGGCCACAGCCTCGTAGTGTGTCTGACTACCAGAGTAGTTTTTGAAAACTTCGTACGCATCTAGAGCAGATTGTCTCCAAGACACATATTCCTCATGATTCCCGTTGAAAGTTGGTACTGATTTTATGATATCTAGTTTCACTTCACATTTT
>NW_022995771.1:235786-243222 GCF_900245975.1 Drosophila guanche
CCGGGAGAACGAACAATTTTAGCGGCCTCTTGAGGCCCGCTATGAATGCGTGTAAAGCATCATTCCTAATTTCCTCGTTGAGAATGGTAGCTGCCTCCTCATTATGAGTCATGACCACTTTGTTAGTGACGAGCGTGAGCTTTCTCTCGACTTCGTCATAATATTCCATTAGATCGGTTTCACCCTGCCTAACCATTTCCAAGTGTTGACGTAATACTCGTAGGGATGTTTTGTCCGCATATGTGCAATCGAGTCTAGCTATGATTGCATCAAAATTGAGCACCGTGTTGTGCGATGTGAGCAATGCTCGAGCTGTTCCACAGATTTTATTTTTTATGATGGCCACAGCCTCGTAGTGTGTCTGACTACCAGAGTAGTTTTTGAAAACTTCGTACGCATCTAGAGCAGATTGTCTCCAAGACACATATTCCTCATGATTCCCGTTGAAAGTTGGTACTGATTTTATGATATCTAGTTTCACTTCACATTTTATACTAGTGTCAATGGTCACTCTCTTATAAGTTTCCACATGAGGGACACCTACAGTTAGAGCGCTCACACTATTTCTAACTTTTTCGAGTTCCCTGCTAAATTCTGCACTCAGTCGTCGTTCCTGTTCGACGAGGGCTGTGTTGATTGCGCCTTCTACTAACGCTTTTATCATGGCTGGGTCCATTTTAAATTGATTCTGCACTGTTCTGACTGGTGGCTGGTACAATAAGTCTAGGCTCTCGTCGCTGTCGTATTCGACCTTGTTTCTATAGTCCCAACTCATAAACGATCAGCGAAGGGGAGATCAAAATTCTCTCACAAGCTTTATTTTTTCCGAACAGTCACTTACATGTTATTTTTCTTGGGGACGTGGATCCTAAATCCCGTTGGGCGCCAATTATCTTTATGGCGCGTTTTTTAGTCCGCTCTTGGGGACGTGGATCCTAAATCCCGTTGGGCGCCAATTAACTTATGGCGGTTTTTTAGTCCGCTCTTGGGGACGTGGATCCTAAATCCCGTTGGGCGCCAATTAACTTAATGTCGTATTTGGTCCGAGCTGCGGTATGCGTTGCGTTGGCTCCGGCGGCAGCGATCGGGTTCCCGTGGACCGCTCTTGTAGCGGGGGACGGTGGTTGCGGTTGGCAACTGAGTCTTCTACCGAAGATTATGTTGAGAGGGTAATTGCCCTCTATTTCGTTGGCCCTTAAGGCTCAACAATATGATTATATCAATACACGTTTTACGACTCGTGTCGGAGTTGATATGAACGCTCCGTTCATTTATTCGTCCAATTCTAAACTAAAGCTTACTTCTAAACCTACACCGAAACCTAGCCGGCGAGCCGTCCGCGCTCACAAGAGATAAGAGCCGCCTACGCATAAACAAGATCATGCGATCGCTGGCGCCCAATCAGATCACAGAGCCGCCCGCTGCAACGGCATCTACTGCATCGGCGCCCTCCGTATCGGACTGGATAAGTTAGGGCGGCACATGATATTTCACATTTCTTGTGCGCTAAGTTAGGGTGTTCCATGTTATTGCTTATGTGTTAACTTATATATTTATCACCAAATTTTCAGCTAATTTGTTTAATTCTTAAAATTAAAATTAATAATAATAAAGTAATGGTTATGAGTGTTATTCAGCAGCAAAATATTTTCTTGCATAAGCTAATAATGTTGCTGGACATGAATGATGACGAAGAGGACAACATTGACGAGGAGGAGATAATAGAAGGGATATATGTTTTGATATCTGTTTTCGACTTTACATCGAACCTCTCCATCCAATCTCGGGCCCAGCTTCCTTCATGGCCTGTGCAATCTCCATGTAGACGTAGGAGTTTATTTCGGGCTCCACATAGATCTTCAATATTCTCCTGCCAGAGGTCTATCAGCAGGCCCTTCATCTCCGATGACAATTTCACCCTGCTCCTGCTGTTCTCTTCTTCTCTGCGAAATTGAGAAATACTAATGTTATTTTGTAACAACAATTAAAATATAACATGTATATTACTTACCACCGCTATTTCCTGATCCTTGTTCCATTTTAATTTGATTTTATGTTTGAATAATCCCGCTCTACTCTGGGACAATGTTCAAGTGTTTTGTTGTTGGGTTTCCTCTCACAAAGTTTGATATCTTCCTGGGGCCTATAGTAGCCATTTCTGAAATGTCGTTTAGAAAAGGTGATCCCAGACATCTTAACATCCTTCTACTGAGAGCCGGACAGGATCAGAACAGATTTTCTTCTGCCTCCTCCTCATCTTCGTCTCTACAGTTACGACAGAAGTCGTTATAGGGGGCACCCAGCCTATTTGCGTGGTTGCCTATCAGCACTAAGCAAACAACTCATAGAGTGGTCAAATGGTGTAAAAACTGGCCGCCTAATCAGTATACTGTATTGGCCCCCAGTGCCTTCAGCTCTTGGTGAGAGAGCCTTCGGCTGAGAGACTTTGGCGTTGGCTCTCTTGAGCATTGAACGCAAATCGACTCGCAAAAACAAAGTTTTGTTTTTCCTTTTCAAGTCTGCTTCGTAATTTCATGTGTGCGGTGACACATATGTACATATATAAATGATGGCAATGCGTGTAATTGCGTGCTTTTAATTTTTAGCCCTTGAGACGTTTGGCACTTTTGTGTTGCTTCTGACCTCACATACCCTTCCTTCAAACTTGAGTATTTCAGCTTGCCCCAAAAAAAAAAATAAATTGACTTTGTGTATCCTCTATGCTCATATATTTCTTAAATACAGTTAGTACGAAAGGGACAAACGGCTATAAACATCTAAATATGAGACGTACACTGTGTGAATAAACACAGAGAGACACACACGAGACTACAAAACCAACTTGAAAAGGAAGTCTCCACTTATAACTCTATGTTTATTCACACAGTGTACGCTGAATACTCTAATGGAAAATAGTTGCAACGCCAAGTCAATTGCCATTATTCATTAATTGTATACATATTCAGATGTTTATATCCGTTACCCCTTTCATCCTAAATTATATAAAGCATATAAAGGTGACACAAAATATATTTATTTTGATATTGTTGGGCAAGCTTCTTCATAAAGTCATGAGGGTATTCTTTTGGAATGGTATGTGAGCTCAGAAGCACCACAAATGTGCCAAGCGTCTTAAGCGCTAAAAATGAAAACGCTTATGAAGTCGAGAATAGACACACGCATTGGCATCATGTATCTACATATGTGTCACCGCACACATGAAATTAAGAAGTAGTCTTGAAAAGGAAAAATAAAACTTTTTTTTTGCTAGAGTCGTTTTGCGTTCAATGAAAAATAGAGCCAACGCCAAACTCTCTCAGCCGAAGGCTCTCTCACCAAGAGCCGAAGGCACTGGGAGCCAATCCACTATTCTAATTAGGCAGCCAGTTTTTACTCGATTTGCAGTCTCTATGAGTTGTTTGCTTAGTGCTATCAGCCAATGTAAGAGAGCGAATGACATTTGCCATCTGCTGTTTGTTTGCAGGGTATAGTACTCTTTTATTTTGAGCTTGCAAGTGGCCATTGGCATCCGTATTTCCTCCTTATCTTGATTAAAGGGGAGTGTAGTGCCGGATCTGGCCAACTCGTCTGCTATGCAGTTGCCTTCAATGTCCTGGTTGTAGAGATTTGCGACAATTTGCCACTGTGGTCGAATTCGACGAAATCGCGTTTAGTGATTTCAGTGCACTGTCGCTAAAGGTTAACCCACATTTGTTAAGTGTTGGGGGGTTGAGTGGCGGAGTTTTGTATTTGTTAGTGAATAGTACAAGTTCCGTTTTCGAGGCATTTACACCTAATCCGTACGATCTTGTCCACTACTTTGCAGCCTCAGAGGGATCCTTGCCTATCTCCACCACTGTATTGTTGGCGTCCGACTCGCCGGAACTTCCGTTCCGGCACATTGCCTCGAACTCCAGCATCAGCTCCGACTCTAGGGAGTCACCTTCGTGGGCCAACTCGGGTGGCTCCATCTCCGAGGCAACATCCTGCTCGACTGGGTTGTCCGACTGCGTCCGACTTGTACACCTTTATGGTGACGGAGCTGAACCCGAACTTTTGGTGTTGCCCTGGAACCATCCCATGTCTTTGCAGACTGGAGGTGGGCCGGGGTCCTTGTCCAGGAGCTCGAAGCACTGGCTCCTCGGGATTCTTCCACCCGAGCTGCCTTTGTCGACGACGCCTGTCAGCGTCCTCTCCTTGGCAATAAGCGCGAATGGACACATTTGGAAGTATCCTGGATCGCTTTGCAGCTGCCTTTTGGGTTGCTGGGGCGGTCTGTGAGTTTCCATATTAAAGTTCGGAAGCACTTCCGAGGCCCACTTTACCTTCTTAAACCAGTCCTCTGAAGGGCGGGCTTCTGTGCTCGCGTACTGCCGACAGGGTATGTGCCCTGAACTCCTCTTTTCGGCGTACGTGAACCGTTTAGCTTCGACGCTGGTCGGTGGCCCAGCCTCCCCCTCTACTTTGCCAGATCTCTCCTGCTATCGAGCGGGTTAGGCCAGGCCTTTGGGCCGCTGCCTTTCCCTGCTTGCGATTGCTCCCTTCAGACGTTTGGAGAGGGTCTTTCTCATTTGTTTTTTTTTGGTTTTTGAATTTTCTTTAATATTATTCCAGAGATCCACGTTGCCCAGGTAAGGCATCATTAGAACAGGGCTGCCATTTCCCTGCGCTCTCCGTTCACGACTGGGCTAGTCGAATGACACCTTAGTCCGGCCCGGTTTGAGGTGGGTGGGTGGAATGAGGATAGGGGTTTTGTGTGAGCTACTTATTGTCTGGACGTTTATATGACTGCACCATCAAGTGGCCCATGCGACACCAAGCCAAAGCCTGTTACGCGCGGAACCCAGCAGAACGCAGCCCTCCTCCCGCCCAACCGACCGAGGGGCGCTGCCGCATGACTCGCGGCGCGATTAACAGAACCGGTCGCGAGTATGCAGGAAAGATAGATGTTAGGCTAATATTCAAGGAAAATTAGAGCTAAACACACTTAGAAAGCAAAAATTACCAAAATCAGAAACAAGACAAAACTAGAATGAAACTAACTACGGGAGAGGTAGGCTAGTATAAGAAATTTAAGAAGAGGAAGGGAGTTAGTTGAGGATATAATGTGGTAGAGGGAATTATAATCCGAGCATAAAACCCTAAAGGGTTCGTGTGAGGCATAATTCGATCTACATAGTGGAAGGAACAAAGGAATAAAGTTTCTAGTGGGTCTAATGGGAATCGTAAAGTTTATGCGGCTCCGCAAGTCAGGGCTGTCTACATCCCCCTTGATCAAGTTGTGCATACAAATAACATACATAATAAAAAGTTTTTCTGTCAATACGGTCCTGATGTATGTTGTACTGAGGGCACCATTCACATGAGCCGTATTCTAAAATCGGACGAACAAGCGAGATATAGAGACTCTTCGTTATATAGGGGTCCTCAAATTCCTTTGACCACCTCTTTATTAACCCAAGCACACCCATGGCTTTATTTACCATGGTAGAAATGTGTTCAGAAAACTTGGGGTCTAGTTTAACACCTAGATCATCAACCAATGTAATTCTCTCAAGAGAACTACCGCAGAGGGTGTAAGGAGCCAGGAAGGGGCTGGAGCGATAAAAAGTCATTACATTGCACTTCAAGGCATTAAGTTATAACATATTTGCACAGCACCATGACTGAAAGCTATTGAGATCAGATTGCAAGATTATACTGGACACAGAGTTTAACATCATCCGCATACGTAAGTACTCGAGAATTTGTTAATACAGAAGGCAGGTCATTAATAAAGAGTGTGAAAAGTAAGGGGCCTAAATGGCTACCCTGTGGTACTCCAGAAGTAACCATAACAGGTTAAGATAAGGAGTTTTTGAAAAGGACCCTTTGAGACCTATACCACAGGTAGCTAGAAATCCATCTCAACAGATTGGGCGGAAACCCTAGAAGGTCGAGCTTTTGTGCAAGAAGAGAATGCCTTACTGAAGTCAGTGTAAATAACATCAGTCTGCAAGTTACCTTGGAAGCCTTTAATTACAAAGAAGGTGATCTCTAAAAGATTAGTGGTTGTTGATCGTCGCCGTATAAATCCGTGCTGTGCTGGAGATATAAGTGATTTGCAGAGATGCTGCAAGTGCGGAGTTAAAAGTTTCTCGAACATTTTAGGAATAGCGGATAACTTAGATATACCTCTATAGTTTTTAGCGTCAGACTTGCTACCTTTCTTATGGAGAGGAATTATAAAGGATTCCTTCCAGATGGGGGGAAAGCTAGAAGAATGGATAGATAGAGTGAGTCCGCAGAGAGACTCGGCACAGTACCTGAGTACACAGCCGGGAACTCCGTCAGGGCCCAGTGAAAATACCGGCTTAACTAATTTAAGTTCATGAAGTAAGGAGCCTTCATTAAACAAAGGACAGAAAATGCCATTCGACCTTGGTAAACTATATGGATACATATGACCTGGGTAGCTTTTGCTGGGAATAGGTTGTTTGAAAAAAAGTCCGGCCCGGCACCACAAGCGCATTGTCAGCGTTGCTACTTCGCGAACACCCGCGGGCTGTTCGGGGCTGTTTATTTCGGTAGTGTCCATCCGAGACAACTGTGTTGATATTTTTTGGGCAATTCCTTGCAGTCAAAAAACTAACATCCCACTTTGTAGCCTATCAAAATGCTCGCCGCTTACGTAGTAAGCTGAGCACTCTTTTTATGGATAGTTTCACATTTTCATCCCATGTTATTGTTTTTACCGAAACCTGGTTAAAGCCGGACATTCTTAGTTCCGAAGTTTTGGCAGATCGGTACACAATTTATAGGAATGATCGTTCGTCTCGACGTGGAGGAGGGGTTCTGATTGCAGTAAACTCTAACTTTACGTCGGAACTTTTCATAGTCCAGGTCTCACAAGACCTGGAATTCCTCTGTGTTAGACTGATTCTTCCCGGCCAGTCTATTTATGTCACTTGCTCGTATATTCCACCGTCTTCGGATGTACTAATATACGAGCAGCATTTGTCTGCCTTAAAAACTGTTTCTTCCTCGCTATCAGATAAAGACCATTTAATAGTTCTTGGGGATTTCAACCTGCCAGGTACTGTCTGGTCTTCGGTTAACGAGTCAAACAACCTTGTGCCCATGTCACGACATGAGTTTATTGATGGCTTATTAGACCTGTCCCTGTCTCAAGTCAACCATGTAAAAAACTCCTTGGGTCGATTGCTTGATCTGTGCTTTGTCTCGGATCCGACCGTAGCGTTGTTAACACGAGCACTCCCGCTCACTATACCTGAAGACTGCTATCATCCTACTTTCGAAGTGTCGATAGATATTGGACCTACTGTATCGGATCGTGCGGGTAGGCTATCTGAACGCGTCCGCTGCTTTCGTAAAGCCGAGTTTACGAAGCTCAATAACTTAATTCGAAATTTTGATTGGTCCGCTCTGTACTTGTG
>NW_022995771.1:243341-254271 GCF_900245975.1 Drosophila guanche
ATCCCCACCATGGATGTTTGGCATTGAAGTCGCCTCCCACGATAAACTTTGTTCCCAGTCCTTGGAAAAAGTTTTTGAAATCGAGTTCTTTTATTGTGAATCTTGGTGGGAGATAAATCGCTGTTATTGATACATCTGCGTGCATACATTTTATCTGAATTGTGGCAGCTTGCATAGCGTTTTCCCTAGTACTGTCCATGATTTGAAATTTAAGGCCCTGCTTGACAAGAATTGCAGCACCTCCCTCCATGAGCTCTATCTGATGGATGGTCAGCTCTTACTGTGTCGTATCCAGTAACTTTAAAAAAAGATTTGCTAGTGAAGTGTGTTTCTGAAATAAGCATGACGTCAATGGCATTCGTTTTTAAAAATAAAGCTATTTCATTTACATGGTTGGAAAGCCCATTGGCATTCCATATTCCTAAGTTTAGATTTATTTGCATAGCTTATTTACAAGTAACATTATCATGTTAAGTAAATTATTGGTAAGTTGAGATTGTTTTTCTAGAAGCTGTTCTATTCTTTCTAGAGACTTGTTCGAGTTACTATTTCCTGCAGCAACTTGAGCGTATGATTGGTAATTTTTGGGTTGTTGGGTCGAATTATTAGACGGAGCAAATGATTGATATGTACCATGGTCATTTTTATTTTTGTCATCTTTGGTGTTTCTCTGGTGGTTGCGTCCGCTTACTATTTTTTTTGATATAAGATCCTGATAGACTTTACACCCTTTGTAACTAGCAGCATGATCTTCGTTGCAGTTGGCACATTTTGCTGGTTGCTCTTTATCTTTTGGGCAAACGTTGCTGGGATGGTTAAGAGAGCATTTCACACATCTGTGAGTTTTGGCACAATATGACTTTGTGTGTCCAAATTCCTAGCAACGATAACACTGAACGATTTCTTTAGTTTTACGGGGTGGTTCTATATTAACAACAAGTTCTTATTGTTGGGCTCAATGTCTAAGTAGAACAAATTCAATGGCTCTTTGGTTACACGACTTTTAATATTACTAATGTTTCTAACAGCGTGACCTTTGGACTCCACATCTTGTTTGATTAAGTCGATATCCGTTGAGAAGTGCAAATTCTTAATAACAACTCTGAATGCCCTCTCATGTTTAAGTTGGTATGTGTGAAATTTGACAGAATCTTTAGTAAGAGTTTTAACAAGTTTCCTGTATTCTTCAATAGACTTTACCATAACTCTCACATGACCATCGCGTTGTACTTTATAAAAGAAAAGCTCTTTTTTAATTGTAGTCTCGAGGTAAACTAGCATTCCTTTNTGGCACATTTTGCTGGTTGCTCTTTATCTTTTGGGCAAACGTTGCTGGGATGGTTAAGAGAGCATTTCACACATCTGTGAGTTTTGGCACAATATGACTTTGTGTGTCCAAATTCCTGGCAACGATAACACTGAACGATTTCTTTAGTTTTACGGGGTGGTTCTATATTAACAACTGCGTTACCAATGAGTTTAACTTTGTATATATCTAAGTTCTTATTGTTGGGCTCAATGTCTAAGTAGAACAAATTCAATGGCTCTTTGGTTACACGACTTTTAATATTACTAATGTTTCTAACAGCGTGACCTTTGGACTCCACATCTTGTTTGATTAAGTCGATATCCGTTGAGAAGTGCAAATTCTTAATAACAACTCTGAATGCCCTCTCATGTTTAAGTTGGTATGTGTGAAATTTGACAGAATCTTTAGTAAGAGTTTTAACAAGTTTCCTGTATTCTTCAATAGACTTTACCATAACTCTCACATGACCATCGCGTTGTACTTTATAAAAGAAAAGCTCTTTTTTAATTGTAGTCTCGAGGTAAACTAGCATTCCTTTTATATCACTGACTTCAGATAAGAATATAGGTGGCGGCTTGGCAGATTCAGTTAAGCTATCTTCAGTTATCATGTCCAGTGCTTCGTTTTCATCTTCATTTCCGTTATTTGGCGTGCTGTCGCTTAGGAGGGCATATTGATTGGAGCTGGTTCTGGGTGCTAAGTCCAGAGCGATTTTTTTCTTTAGTAGAATAGGAGAGACTTGGTTTTGTCTCTTGACTGCCTTTGACTTCAATTTTACTCTCTGCCAGTTCCAAACCGTTGTGTCGTCTTCGTCGTCGTTCATGATAACAACAACACTTTGTTATTGCTTATCAGTAACCACTATTTTGTTTGCTTTTGTTTTGTGAATCGAATAGTACTTTTGCTTTATATTTACGAACTGAAAGTTTTTGCTAAGGCAACTTCGGCTCAAAAATTTACTTTTATTTCCGAAATTTTATTTTCACTTTCTCTCCTAGATGTTGCTCCTACGAGCAGCTCCGTTCGATGAGGTGAAATTTTGAAGTCATAATATAAGTTCGCGGCCCACAGTAGCCAACAGCAGATCAGAGCAAAGAGAACGGCGACGCGAGCCAACAGCAGCAGATCAGAGCAAAGAGAACGGCGACGCGAACCAACAGCAGCAGAGCCAAAGAGAACGACGAAGTGAGCCAGAAGCCCGAGAACGGCCAACAGCAGAGCAGAGCAAAGAGAACGGCGACGCGAGCCAACAGCAGCAGATGAGAGCAAAGAGAACGGCGACGCGAACCAACAGCAGCAGAGCCAAAGAGAACGACGAAGTGAGCCAGCAGCCCGAGAGCGGCCAGCAGCAGAGCAGAGCAGAGAAGCAGAGCCAGAGAACGACGACGCGAGCCACCAACAGTACAGAGAGAGCAACGCCGAGAGCCAGCAGCAGAGCAGCAGAACGAAACGAGAACGACGACGAGAGCCAGCATCAGAGCGGCAGAAGCAGAGCGAGAGAGCAAGGGCGCCGGCAGCAGCCCGAGAGCCACGGGCGTGTTCAGCGCAGCCCGGACAAGGGACCGCAGCTAAGGGCTCGCGATCGCCACGCAGAGCTCGCCTCGGGGAGAAATGTTTCGAACACCGGGAGGACCAGTCGAGATCGCTGCGGCGACAAAAGTGAAACGGGTAAAAAGTGCGCCATAACCCCAACGTTGCCCACGAGAGGCTCACGACCACGTGCCCACGAGAGGCTCACGACCACGTGCCCAAGAGAGGCTCAAGATCACGTGCCCACGAGAGGCTCAAGACACAGAGCGCCAGGCGAGGAGACAAAAGGACCGATAGGCTCGAGAGGATCGGGTAAGCGAGGCTGTGGGCCTCATCCTTTTTCTATTACGACTTAGTTTGGTGCGACGTAGGTAGGGACATAGGAAATTTAAGTACATACGGCGGTAAAACAGGGAAAAGACAAGGAAAAACATATGAAATAAAGATACCAGCATAAAGAAACAAAACTAAACAATGTGCTCGTGTGTAACAGTGTAAATTTAACCCTTTCCCCCTCCCCAAAGTGCAAGACGGTAAATGTGGTCGCTCACCGTTGGAGGCTCCGCTGGGCTGGTCGCAGGTCACTACCGCGCCAGACCGCGGGCTCTCAAACGGCGCGTGCCTGCCTCCGAAACGGGTGCTGCCTAGGTACTACCAGGGGCGCTCGCGTCGGAGCAGACAGGGGCGGCTACACTGCCAGAAGGCGCCTCCGCTAACCCCGGTGGTCGCCCACCGTTGGAGGCTCCGCTGGGCTGGTCGCAGGTCACTATCGCGCCAGACCGCGGGCTCTCAAACGGCGCGTGCCTGTCTCCGAAACGGGTGCTGCCTAGGTACTACCAGGGGCGCTCGCGTCGGAGCAGACAGGGGCGGCTACACTGCCAGAAGGCGTCTCCACTAACCACCGGATGACCGGTGTCAATCAGGTTCCCTTACCGCCCCATACGCCCACCTTTCCACACACGGCGTCTCCATTTCCGCAATCTCGGGTTCCGGCACTTTACAAATTTCTTTGTAAGGTGGCCCTGGAGAGGCTGAGCTATCTCAGCCTTCGAAAAGACTACCTTACAGATGGCGCCCGATTGTTAGCATTTTCTTCGCTAGATTTTTCGGACGGGGGCGCTGAAATAGTGTAAAGAGCTAGAGTGAGGAGAGGTTAGGGTATTTCAGGAGGAAGGTTCAGTAGGGGGATTCTTCAGGGGTACGCGCATAACGGCAGTAAGCCGTTATCCGACAGGGCGTCAGCATAGCGTGGCCGCGCGGTGCGCATATGTATGTACATACAAATGTACTTATATACGCGCGCCTAACGCCGTTAGGTTGTCTGCTGTTGTTTACTACGCAGCGAAACGCGCTGGCTCAGGCATATGTAGGTACCGTTTCCAAGTTCTGCGCTTTTGCACACAGGGGGGGGGGGGGGTGCGTTTCATTTGTCTTTGAAATTTAGGTTTCCCTTAACATAGGCCGGTCTGCATGCACACGAGTGCATTTTCACAAACACCTTCACGTGGGCACAGTTTCACGGACACTGGGGCACCAAAAACCACACATGCACAGTTTGAAAGTCATTGGCCAGGGGTTTATTTTTCACATTTCGGAGCTACGAGGAGTAGAGAGATCGCACAGAAAAGAGGTTATATATTTTTGGGTGATCGCATCTACGAAGGTCGGAAGAGAGAGAGGGGGGCCACGCAGCGCTCGTGAACTCTCGGTCACGATTGTTCGGCCGCAAATGAATCCCCCATAAATTAAGCTAGCAGAGCATAAAAGACGACAGTCGACCCAGAGTCATTGAGCAGTGCACATCGTTCCTAATCATAAACATTCTGACCAAGTGAAAAGAAAAGGATTTACCAGGGATACTACGGGTATACAACAAGGACATCGCACAGGATACCAGAACCAAGGACATCGCACAGGATAACACTTCGATACAACAAGGATACTAGGAACAAGGACAGCGCACAGGATACCAAGGATACATTGCACAGGCATAGCACAGGACACAGCTGGAATACAACAAGGACACAAGCGACACCGGAATCAAGGCACAGGACACGGGAGCAGACTCCACATAGCAGTATGGTAGGAGTAGGATGGATCTCGTACCGGCGCAAGGCGGAACTGGAGGCATTCGCCAAGGAATTCGGACTCGAACGAGAAGGCACCGTGGAGGAACTCCGAGGCCGCATGTCTGCCTTTGTGAACCGGCTTCCATCCAGGCCCGCCTAGAGGAACTTGAAGACACCTTTGGACGAGCACGGACTCCAGACACCAAGCCAGAAGCACAGCAGCGATCTCGGAGCCTTTCGCCTACTACGAGTGGAAATGGACCCCAAGCGAAGGAAATTCCCCAAGAAGAACCAACCAGACCGGGTATGCATTACCTAAGCATACCGGTGCCCGGACAGCAGCAGCGCGTGTCGCGAACCAACGAGAGGGTGATGATACCAAATCTCCGGAGCTAGGGGCGTGGAGCGCATGCAACGCTGGGGAGTCACTTTTGACGGCGTCAGCGATCCCTTGCGATTCATCGAGCGGTTGGAGGAACGAGCCGTCTCACACCGAGTGGACACCAGAAGTTTGGCCCAAGGAGTACCGGAACTTTTAAAAGGTACTGCCGAGGACTTGTTCCGCACGAGTCATCTACAGGGAGAGCCATGGAACGTGTTTCGCCGGGAGTTTTTGGATTTCTTCCTACCCCCGCGGTACTTTCAGAGACTGGAGGACGAGATCAGGATGCGATACCAGAGGGAAAACGAGGGATACAAGCAGTATCTAGTGGACATTCGCCTAATGATGAACCGCTCTGGTTACTCGGAAGCTCAGGAACTCGAGCGGGTGTACGAAAATCTGCTGCCCGAATACCAGTTGTACGTGAGACGCATGGACTTCCGCACATTCAAACAGTTAACACAACTGGTGATCAACTTTGAGATCACCCGGGAACGCGAGCATCAACGTCAAGCTAGAACCAGGACAGGATCAGCAGCGATGTTAAAGCGGGGAACCGGCGCAACGAGCCACATACCCGGATCACAGTGGACGACTTCGAACGCAGCAGCGGTGCCTAAAGAGGGAAAGGATCCAGGAACGATAGACAATTCCAGCAGCGAGCAACCGGTGGACACACGTAATGCGTGCCGGTTCTGCGGAGTACTGGGACACTTTGCCAGGGAATGCCGTGGAACTAGGACACTATTCTGCTGGAACTGTGGCCGCCGAGGAGTGAGGACCATCGACTGCTGCCAGGCCAAGGAGACGGGAAACGCCCACCGCCCCTCATCAAACCCAGGACAGATGAGAGGGCCAACGAGCGAGTCCTGGGACTAGCGGGTGTCATACGTCCGCGAGATGAGGGTGAGGCTGAGGTGATGATAGCGACGCTGGACAGGGGGGCAGAAGGCACGACTCATTGAGACCCCGGCTAACAGACGAACAGTGCGAACAACAATAGCTTTGGCAAATGGGACAAGGATGGAACTAACGCGGGCAATTCAAGCAGTGGTACGACTCGGACAATCACGGGCTAGCCTCCTGATGCTGGTCCTGCCATCGGCTCTCGACGACGTGCTACTCGGATTGGATTTCTTTGCCGCCATAGATGCCAAGCTACAGGTAGGAGGGTTGCTCATGCCCTTGAGCAGAGCCAACCACGTAACCACGGAGTGTCACCGACCAGCGAGGACAAACCAGGACGACGCCTGCATCCGCGAGGCGGTCGTCACATCAACAGAGACCACGGGTACACTCAAAGACGACGCCTGCATCCGCGAGGCGGTCGTCACACGACCATGGAGGACAAGGAATCAAGATGATCCCGGCACCTGCAACCGCGAGGTGGCCGGCGGGTCAGCATCGACGACAAGGAAAAGCAACCTTAACACCTTAGCAGTGAGAACGAGGACCACACAGGACGACGCCTGGATCCGCGAGGCGGTCGCCATAGCAGCATGGAGGACAAGGATGCGAGATGACCCCGGCACCTGCAACCGCGAGGTGAACGGCGGGCCATCAGCAACGACTAAGACAAACCCGGACGACGCCTGCATCCGCGAGGCGGTCGTCCCGTCAGCAGAGACAATAATTGTACGAGAAGACCACGGCACCGAACGAGACCGAACTTGGAGAGGCGCTCTTGGCCCCGCGCGACTGAAAGCCACCCAACGGAACCCGTTTCGCAGCAGGCCAGAAGACCTACCAGTACCACTTGGGGTACTGGCCAGCATAACAGACGCAACGTTGGCAGGAGGAGATGCACAGCCCTACGACGGAGCAACGATGGGGTCAGAGGCCCGACCAGCTGCCACAAGCCAGCTCGGACCTAGCTCAACAGAACCGCTAGCATCATGGGTACAGGAATTCCTGGAGGAAGAATTGGCGAAATTCGACGGCCTGACCGGCCTGTCCAACATCGCCGAGCACGTTATAGTGATGCGCGACGATCGCCCGATCAAACAGCGATACTTTCCACGGAATCCAGCCATGCAAGGGGTAATTCACGCGCAAGTAGACGAGTTACTAAGGGATGGATGCATCGGGCCTTCCAAAAGCCCACATAGTGCCCCTATTGTGTTGGTGGGCAAGAAGACTGGAGAAACCCGCATGTGTGTGGACTTTCGGCAACTCAATGCACGATCGGTACCGGACGCATACCCCCTGCCGAGGATCAATTTAATCTTGGAGAGATTGCGGAACGCTAAGTATATTAGCACATTGGACTTGAAAAGCGGGTATTGGCAGAAACCCATGGCCAAGGCAAGCCGTGAATGCACCGCGGCCGAGGCCGAGGTCTTTTCCAATGGCGTGTTATGCCATTTGGACTCCACTCGGCACCCGCAACATTCCAGAGGGCACTCGACAGCGTCATCGGGGCAGATATGGAACCCCACGCGTTCGCATATCTCGATGACATCATCATCATTGGAACCACATTGGAGGAACACGTCAGGAATCTCAGAGAAGTGTTGAGGCGCTTTCGGCAAGCGAACCTCAGGCTTAACCGGAAGAAGTGCCTCTTCTTCCAGCGCAGGTTGGTGTACCTGGGGCACGTCGTTAGCAAGGAAGGAATTCACACCGAACCCGAGAAGATCGCCGCTGTCCAAAAGCTCGCAGCTCCAACCAGTGTACGAGAACTACGCCGATGCTTGGGTCTCGCCTCCTGGTACAGGCGATTTGTCCCAAACTTTGCAGCCGTGGTACAACCGATGGCACAGCTACTTCGGAAAGGCAAGAAATGGACGTGGGAAATACCACAACAGCAAGCTTTTGCACAACTCAAGGAACTACTGACCGAGGCGCCAGTTCTCGCGTGTCCGGATTTTACCAGTAAGTTCTCTTTACAGACTGACGCCAGCGACTACGGACTAGGAGGAGTACTAACCCAGCCGAGTGCCGACGGCGAGAGGGTCATTGCATATGTGAGCCGGAGACCATCGAGGGCCGAGGAGAATTACTCCACCACCGAGAAGGAATGCTTAGCAATCGTCTGGGCCATCAGGAAGCTGCGTTGCTATTTGGAAGGATACAGGTTCGACGTCGTGACGGACCACTTGGCCCTCAAGTTGCTCAACACGATCGAAAATCCCACAGGACGAATTGCACGATGGGCCCTGGAACTCCAACAGTTCCAGTTCGACATTCACTACCGGAAAGGACGACAGAACGTTGTCGCAGACGCCTTGTCACGACAGTCACTCGAGGCCATACAGACAATCATCGAGGAACAGAACACATGCGCATGGATACGACGACGCACACAGGAGACACTGGAGCGACCAGAGAAGTACCCCGATTATACCCTGGAGAACGGACAACTGTACAGGAACGTAGGACAACGGCCCCTGGAGGAAGATTTCATACCATGGAAGCTGTGTGTAGGCAAGGAACAACGGCAGCGTGTGCTGTAAGAATGCCACGACCAAGCAAGCGCGGGACACCTGGGAATACGCAAAACAACGACAAGGGTATGTCAAAGATATTATTGGCCCGGAATCTTCAGAGACGTCGCTCGCTACGTAAGGAAATGTGCTGTGTGCCAAAAGTTCAAGACGCAACAAGCCAAGCCAGCAGGGAAGGTCCAAGGACGACAGCCGAGACTACCAGGAGCATTGTACGAGGAAGTCACGCCAGGATCCGGAATAGTCGCTGCCGATCCCGAAACCAGGGCGAAACAGCTCGAGGGGTTCGAGGACGATGGAAACGAGGCCGAACCCGCCCGAGGAAGGTCGCAGTTCGACGACATCAGCACGGAGCTTTTCCCGAGCACAGAGAGCGCCATGTACCGATACCTCTACCCGGAACCGGATTCGTGGCTACAACCAGAGGACGAAGCGGTGAAGAGAGTCGCCCGGGTGGCCGTCGTCAGCGACGAGTTAGGGGTGTCGACCTCGCGAACAGCAGCAACACCGACTGCTTCATCCGCTTCGCTCGGGATATCGCCAGCCCAAGACACCGACGAGCTGGACTTGTCGTTCGGCAGCAGCGACCTCCAAGCTCTTCTCGGACCAGAAGTTGATGTCAAAGCCCTGACAGCGGAGCTGCTGCAGGAGGAGGAAAAGTGGGTTGAGGCACCTGCCGAATGGCGGACGAATACCCCACGCCGACTCATCCCCCGGAGCCTCGTTGAAATGGTCCGAACAAGCCAACAACAGGGGACCTGGAGGCGACGCTTCACCCTGGAGTGGCCGGAAAGCACGTTCAAGATCACGATCACCCCGTCCGGTGGCGTCGCCATCAGATATCACCCGGGAAGAAAGGAGGTGGGGGGTGTGACGACGCACAATTTTGTAGGATGTAAGTAGTTATAATTGGTAGATATATAAGTTCTATTATAAAGGGGAAATTATGAAGTCGTTGTTATATATATATAGGGTTAAGTTTTCACTAAGAAAGTTACTTGTTTTATATATTTAGGAGAGGTATCATGAAGTCTTTATTATTAAGTTTATAATTTTCCATTATTAGTTTCTAAGTTATATTATAAGGTGAAATTTTGAAGTCAGAGAATCAGAGCCAGAGAACGACGACGCGAGCCGCCAACAGTACAGAGAGAGCAACGCCGAGAGCCAGCAGCAGAGCAGCAGAACGAAACGAGAACGACGACGAGAGCCAGCAGCAGAGCGGCAGAAGCAGAGCCAGAGATCAACGCCGAGAGCCAGCAGCAGAGAAGCAGAGCGAGAGAGCAAGGGCGCCGGCAGCAGCCCGAGAGCCACGGGCGTGTTCAGCGCAGCCCGGACAAGGGACCGCAGCTAAGGGCTCGCGATCGCCACGCAGAGCTCGCCTCGGGGAGAAATGTTTCGAACACCGGGAGGACCAGTCGAGATCGCTGCGGCGACAAAAGTGAAAAGAGTAAAAAGTGCGCCATAACCCCAACGTTGCCCACGAGAGGCTCACGACCACGTGCCCAAGAGAGGCTCAAGACCACGTGCCCACGAGAGGCTCAAGACACCGAGCGCCAGGCGAGGAGACAAAAGGACCGATAGGCTCGAGAGGATCGGGTAAGCGAGGCTGTGGGCCTCACCCTTTTTCTATTACGACTTAGTTTGGTGCGACGTAGGTAGGGACATAGGAAATGTTAGTACATACGGCGGTAAGACAGGGAAAAGACAAGGAAAAAAATATGAAATAAAGATACCAGAATAAAGAAACAAAACTAAACAATGTGCTCGTGTGTAACAGTGTAAATTTAACCCTATCCCCCTCCCCAAAGTGCAAGACGGTAAGTGTGGTCGCTCACCGTTGGAGGCTCCGCTGGGCTGGTCGCAGGTCACTACCGCGCCAGACCGCGGGCTCTCAAACGGCGCGTGCCTGCCTCCGAAACGGGTGCTGCCTAGGTACTACCAGGGGCGCTCGCGTCGGAGCAGACAGGGGCGGCTACACTGCCAGAAGGCGTCTCCACTAACCACCGGATGACCGGTGTCAATCAGGTTCCCTTTCCGCCCCATACGCCTCTTTCCACACACGGCGTCCTCATTTCCGCAATCTCGGGTCCCGGCACTTAACAAATTTCTTTGTAAGGTGGCCCTGGAGAGGCTGAGCTACCTCAGCCTTCGAAAAGACTACCTTACAAATTTCACATTGTCATTCCATGTT
>NW_022995771.1:256538-271461 GCF_900245975.1 Drosophila guanche
TTAGACTGATTCTTCCCGGCCAGTCTATTTATGTCACTTGCTCGTGTATTCCACCGACTTCGGATGTACTAATATACGAGCAGCACTTGTCTGCCTTAAAAACTGTTTCTTTCTCGCTATCTGATAAAAACCATTTAATAGTTCTTGGGGATTTTAACTTGCCAGGTACTGTCTGGTCTTCGGTTAACGAGTCAAACAACCTTGTGCCCATGTCACGACATGAGTTTATTGATGGCTTATTAGACCTGTCCCTGTCTCAAGTCAACCATGTAAAAAACTCCTTGGGTCGATTGCTTCATCTGTGCTTTGTCTCGGATACGACCGTAGCGTTGTTAACACGAGCACTCCAGCTCACTATACCTGAAGACTGCTATCATCCTACTTTCGAAGTGTCGGTAGATATTGGACTTACTGTATCGGATCGTGCGGATCTGAACACATCCGCTGCTTTCGAGTTTACGAAGCTCAATAACTTAATTAGACATTTTTATTGGTCCGCTCTGTACTCGTGCACTGACGTCATTGAAGGCACAAACATTTTTTACAATGTACTTGACACAATTTTTGACACGTGTGTCCCACTCTCATGTCCGACTAGATCTGCGAAACCTCCTTGGTTCACCAAAGAGTTATCCAGTCTAAAGAACCTAAAATCAAGACTATTTAAAAAATCTCCAGAAGTTGGTTCTCCCTCTTCTCTTTCTAATTACTAATAGCTCGGTCAAATTTCACTGTTCTTAATGCTCAATACTATAGGAACTGCTCCTTCGATAATACGTTTTTCACAGGACCCTAAACATTTTTACAGCTTTGTAAACAGTAAGCGTAGAAAGTCCGCACATCCATCCTCGCTATCATTTTTGAATATGTCCGCAAACAATGATCAAACAATCGCCGGTCTTTTAGCAACATTTTTTCAAACAACCTATTCCAAGGAAAGCTACCCCAGGTCATGTTTATCCATAAAGTCTACCAAGGTCGAATGTAATTTTTTGCTCTTCGTTTAATGAAGGCTCGTTACTTCATGAACTTCAATTAGGTAAGCCGGTATTTTCACCGGGCCCTGACGGAGTTCCCGGCTGTGTACTCAGGTACTGTGCCGGTAGCAAGTCTGACGCTAAAAACTATGGAGGAATATCTAAGTTATCCGCTATTCCTAAAATGTTCGAGAAACTTTTAACTCCGCACTTGCAGATTCTCTGCAATTCACTTACATCTCCAGCTCCGCACGGATTTATACGGCGACGATCAACAACCACTAATTTTATAGAGTTCCCCTACTCTGTCATTAAAGGATTCCAAATATCCACTTGTAAGGCATTCGATTCTTTAAACCATTCTCTTCTTGCACAAAAGCTCGACCTTCTAAGGTTTCCGCCCAATCTGTTGAGATAGATTTCTAGCTACCTGTGGTATAGGTCTCAAAGGGTCCTTTTCAAAAACTCCTTATCTTTACCTGTTATGGTTACTTCTGGAGTACCACAGGGTAGCCATTTAGGCCCTTTACTTTTAACACTCTTTATTAATGACCTGCCTTCTGTATTAACAAATTCTCGAGTACTTATGTATGCATATGTAAGGACATTTCATTTCACTCTCGCCTGCAATCTGATCTCAATAGCGTTCAGTCATGGTGCTGTGCAAATATGTTACAATTTAATGCCTCAAAGTGCAATGTAATGAATTTTTATCGCTCCAGCCCCTTCCTGGCTCCTTACACCCTCTGCGCTAGTTCTCTTGAGAGAATTACATTAGCTGATGATCTAGGTGTTAAACTAGACCCCAAGTTAAAGTTTTCTGAACACATTTCTACCATGGTAAATAAAGCCATGGGTGTGCTTGGGTTTATAAAGAGGTGGTCAAATGAATTTGATGACCCCCATATTTAGGGATGACTCTCTATATCTCGCTTGTTCGTCTGATTTTAGAATACGGCTCATGTGTATGGTGCCCTCAGTACATCATATATCAGGACCGTATTGAATCAGTACAGAAAAACTTTTTATTATTTGCCATACGGGGCCTCAACTGGGAATCAACTGTGAGACTGCCATCCTACCGTAGTAGACTTCTTTTAATAAATCTTCCATCCTTAGTTAGTCGTAGAAAAATGCTTGGTGTAATTTTTATGCACAACTTGATCATGGGGGATGTAGACAGCCGTGACTTGCTGAGCCGCATACACTTTACGATTCCCATTAGAAACTTTATTCCTTTGTTCCTTCCACTATGTAGATCGAATTATGCCTTGCACGAACCCTTTAGGGTTTTATGCTCGGATTATAATTCCCTCTACCACATTATACCTTCAACTAACTCCCTTCCTCTTCTTTAATCTCTTATACTAGCCTACCTCTCCCGTAGTTAGTTTCATTTTAGTTTTGTCTTTTTTCTGATTTTGGTAATTTTTGCTTTCTAAGCTATAGTAGCTCTAGTCTAGTTGTGTTTAGCTCTAATTTTCCTTGAATATTAGCCTAACATCTATCTTTCCTGCATACTCGCGACCGGTTCGGTTAATCGCGCCGCGAGTCATGCGGCAGCGCCCCTCGGTCGGCTGGGCGGGAGGAGGGCTGCGTTCTGCTGGGTTCTGCGCGTAACAGGCTTTGGCTTGGTGTCGCATGGGCCACTTGATGGTGCAGTTATTGCATATCAACGTCAAAAAAAAATGCCCGTTTATTCACAGCCACGTTCGCTTCCCGCAACCTGCGACCCGTTCAGTTAGACCCCTTGAGCCACCTCAAGCTTGTTGGATTCATCGTTTGTATTTAAAAATATTTGAATAAATATCGCATGGGAACGTGCAAACTAGGAACATCCCAGATGAATGGTGGAATACCTGGGACATTTTCGGAACGGAAAACCCTTAGGAACCATCCCAGAAATAGATGGTGGAGCGTGACCGTTTACGGTATATCGGTATATATAGGTATATTTCGACAATTTTTCGGTACACTACGGTATATTTTTGAGATCGTTGTACCCACTCATTGTCGGGAGGCGTCTGGCACAGCCTAAACTTTCAAAACGCAGCATAATTTGTACTCAAAATGAGTAAGAACTTTAAGCAAAAATATGGACCGGAGTTGGAAGCCCAGCCGGACAGAAATGCATTTCTTTGCAGGAGTAAAAATTCAGCGGGTGCACATTGCAAGGCTTGCAAAATAGACTTCAAGAGTCGCATTGCCTCAAAAACATAAAGACAAAATTAAACTCTTGTGGCCCATCTAAGGTATTTAAACAATTATTTTGTCTGATCTCTATGTTAAAATTCTCGTTTTTCATTTAAAGATTGATTTGTTTGTGGAGGACAGAAGCAAAACTGTTGGCGCCAAAGAAGAAGAGCAGAACTTATGTTTGTAGCTTATTTGTTTTCAATTGATTTGAGTAGCGAGAAAGCAGAGGACTTGTTCGAATCTTTAAATAATGGAATAAAATAATTTGATTTCGGTATGGGAAATATAGGGTTTGCTGCTGACACCACAAATGTCATGTTTGGTGAGCATAACAGCATAGTGTCTAAGATAAAAAAGGCAAATGATTCGGTACTTTTTGTAAAGTGTGTTTGTCACTCAGCAGCTCTAGATTCAGGCTATGCTTGTAAAATGCTTCCAAGAAGTCTAGAGCAAACGATTAAAGATACATTCAATTAATTTTCTAAGAGCTCAAAGCGACACTGAAAATTTAAACTGTTTCACAAATTGTTAAGTTCTCCAGAGCACCAAATACTTAACCATTATGAAATTCGTTGGTTGTCCCTGCATTCTTGTATTGCGCGTATGCTTTAGCAGTGGGATGCTCTTGTCCTTTTTTTTTTTTTGAGGATGAATGGACCGCAGAAAATAATATTTTCCCTCTCAAATCTGAAAAAATGTAACAGTAAAACTTTACTTTTATTTTCTTGATAATATTTTACCCATAATAAATAGATTTAACATAATTTTTCAGTCTAGCTAAGCTGTAACGCATTTAATCATTTTTAAATAAGGAATACAAACATAACTTTAACTGATACCAAGAGCTCTGTTAATTTCGTAGCATTACAAAATGTGAATTTAGGCGTTAAAGTTAGCCTCGAACTGTCGAAATTGGATAGAACCAAAAAAACATTTATTTCTTCAACGAACCCGTCTTTTTAAAACGAGTTAAGTACCCAACTAAAGAAACGGTTGCCTTTCAACGAAACGGGTTTCACAATTCTTTCAGAAAACATAATTACTGCACAACTTACGGATTTACATGACCTATACCAGAGATTTCCTGACCTTATTAAAGATGCTCAACAGATCGACAACGAATTTTTCCTCTTAAAAAATGATGAGGGTCTATTCGATTTAATAAATAAATGCAAAAGTCTTGGCAATTTCTGGCATGAGTTAAGCAACATTAAAGATTATAATAACTGTTTTAGGTATGCCAATATTTCAAAACTAGCTCAAGCGATGCTAGGAGCTTCTTGAATTGAATTTATGTTTGTTTCTAAAAAAGATGTAATTGAATAAAGATTCAATTACATACAGATTTCATTACAATTCCAAAATAGAATAGTAGTTGCATGCATATTTCATTGTCTTCCGTTTACGTCTTCATTCGTAAACAATGAAGGAAAACAAGATAATTTAAAATTCGTGCGCTACACAACCTCTTTCGTCGACGTTTGGCAAACAACTGACAAGCAGGTGTTCTTAGAATGAGAAGCAATGTGGTGAACCCGTCACCTAATAGTAGTTTCACCATGGGGCATCATACACGTTTGTTCTATGTAGGAACAGATGTCTTGGAACGCATTTATATCTGGTGGTTGTTGTAGTTTCAACTTTGTGAAACGCTCGGGTTTCCCTTCCAGTTGTAGTTTCCGAAAGAATCGTTACTGAACACATCTTTGGCATGCATGTAGAACCATTCCTTGTGAATATATGATGCATGCGAAACAAGCCCACATATATTCAAACATATGTATCTACACAAAATTTATAAATTTGTAGTAATATTATAATATATATATTATTATTATAATTATAATTATAACGAGTAGGGACGTGTGGGACGCTTCTTACTCGTCACTACTTTTATACCCGGTACTCAGTCAGTGTAACTGTATTGTTTTGTTTCGAATTTTAAATTTGACATTTTGTTTACATCTACATCCAAATAACTTCTAACGCCAACGCGCTTTTTTTGCTCGCCCCCTTCCCTAGAGCCACACACTGCATAGGCAGAGGCCTCACACTGCAGAAGCAGAGTGTGAATAAGAGAATGTGCAAAAAACAAATAAAAGCTGAGGGACGGAGTGGGTTTAGCCAACGGAAATTAATTTCTTTATTCTGGCTTTAATAATGATCCAATCTGATCCCAATTCGGCGATCTGATAGATATGGTCTTTTATCTTCAAAATTTAGGCTGTGGGAGATTTTCCCTTTTTCTCGGTGCCGAAGGGGGCGTTGCTCATTTTTGAAATACACTGGTTTCAGTGTGAGCATACAGCATTCTGGAGGCAACATTTGGTGGTTCTAGCTCTAATAGTCTCTGAGAACTAGCAGACAAACAAGACGGACAGACAGGCATAGCAAGAATATATATACTTTGGGACGCCCAGCGCCGCAACTCCAAGCCATATATAAATACTCACATTACACAATTATATATTAAAATTCAAACAAAATAAGCACGAGCACCAAAATACCCACCGGGAGAACGGCCACACTAACAGCTGGGCTCAGAACGCGTTTGGGGTAACCCCAAAAATCCCGAATGCCAACAGCTGATCGCCGGCAATAAAAGAAGGATCGCCGGACCGAATCGTGGCAGTCCGTCTGGCTGGCCCACCTCCCCGAGGGTGCTCCATCCTCGGAGTCCTCGCCAGAGTGGGTTCCAATCTCGGAATCCCCTCCAGAGTGTGATCCACCTCTGAATTCTCCTCCGATTGTCCTTGACCTTCGTAACCTCTCCCCAAAGTGTGCTCAACCTCCGTAACCTGTCGTCTCCTCGGAGTGTGCTCAACCTCCGTAACCTCTCGTCTCCTTGGAGTGTGCTTAACATCTGAAAGAACTCGTCTCCTCGGAGTGTGCTTAACCTACGCAACTGCTCGTCTCCTCGGAGTGTGCTTAACCTCCGCAACAACTCTTCTCCGCGGAGTGTGCTTAACCTCCGCACCGATCTTCTCCTCGGAGTGTGCTTAACCTACGCATCCATACCTTCCCCTTGGAGCGTGTCCAACATCTCCGCATCGCTCAGAGCGGACCCTGACCTCCGCATCCACGTCCACGGCAGACCCCACACACAGCCACATGCGGCCCCTCACATCCAAAACTCTTAAAACCACTAAAGAACGATATTTCGTTCACCGCTTAATCCTAGCCTAATTCTTGAACTTACGGAAACCTCTCTTTCAGCTACCACATCCAGAAACCAACAAATTTCTGTGAACCCGGCACGGCGAGCATACCCCGTCCGAAGCGACGTCTCAACTTTATGGGGTCGGAAACGTTTCCTTCTGTGCGTTACATATGTACATCCACTTTGTGCACAAATACAATATACCGGGTATACAAAAAATATATAATACAAGAAAATACATATGTATGTAAATTATTATGTTTCTCCAAGGTACCGTGGCCAACGGAATTGAGAGACGAATATAGTGTTCAAGTATTTATTGCCGGCACTACAGGCTCGGTTGAATATGAGTGTAAAACTAAAGTACAAAAGTATGAATTATAAATTGGTACACCGCGGACGGCTCCATCGCTTGAGCAGCGCTGCCCGACAGCGCTCTCCGATTCCGTCGCGTCAGCTCCACGTGCAGACGTTCTTGGCGGATGTTTATGCAACGGACGAAATATGATGCCAGTTCAACTCGATGCCCGTCCACTCCAGCGCTGTATCAGCATTCTTACAAAGTAAGATCATTGCCGATACGCTGCCATTGGTGTGGAGTGTTAACTACTCCCCCTCTACAAGAGTGGTCGCCCACGAACCTCTCAAGTTCTCAATCATTGCGTTGACCTGGACCAACTCCCTTTTCCTCTTGAATAGGGCTCTGAGATAAAGGATGCTGCCTACTCCTACTCCAATGGTAAGGATGGGCTTCATCTTGCCCATTGTGGTTCGCTCAATCTCCTTGATGTAGTTGCGATTGTCCTCGCTGAGCTGGTGTAGGAATGGTAGACTCAGGACCTTGTGGTGCTCGGTGATGTTCATGGCAGGCACCGAGGCGATTCCGGGAACTCGATGCTTGGTATTGTCACGATTCCGAAAACGGGAGCCGTTAACAATGGCAAAGCCTTCGAAGGCGACTAATTGCGTCCCGGAGGTGTCAACCAACGTATCGGAGTCACATCGTCCACGAGGGTGATGGGCTCCAGGTGGCTGGATTGAGAGTGATAACGAGCAGTGCCTCCGGAGTGTAGCCTTTGCGCGCAGGAGCCCTCCGATTCTCTTCTGCAGAACGGGGTGATAGTAGTGGTGGTGCAGCCCGTAACGGCCCACACCTGGCTTCCGCACTCAGCCATGACGTTGTCCTTAAGTTGCAGTATGGTACCGTTGTGCTCAACCGGGAATAGCGTGACTTTCTTACAAGCTAAAATTACTCTAGGGTACCCAATAATAATGTTATAATAATGTTATTTGATTGTAAGACCTTGATACTGGATACTTCTAGTAGATTTGAAATTGTGACTCCTGTGTATTGTTTAGTGAGGATGGTTTCTATGTCAGCATGGTCAAGTAGAGAAGGGCTGGCGTTCTTGGCGGATGTTAATGCAACGGACGAAATATGATGCCAGTTCAACTCGATGCCCGTCCACTCCAACAGGTGTCTGTTAGATTTTACCAACACCTTTTCTCCTACCCTAAACACTCTGTTTTGTCGTGTCTGGTTAGCTCGGTTGTTTGCATGATCTGAGCTTTTTGAACCTTATTCTGTATTACGGGCTGCACCACCACTACTATCACCCCGTTCTGCAGAAGAGAATCGGAGGGCTCCTGCGCGCAAAGGCTACACTCCGGAGGCACCTGCTACATTTTGAGGCACCTGGCAATTTCCACCAAAGTACTGTGGAACCTTTCCACCTGGCCGTTCGATGTACTGTGGAGTGGCGGAAGTATTTCCTATCGGTTGAGAATATATCAACATGCAGCATTTTTCCCGTGCACGACGGAATTGGCGTCGTGCCTAGTTCCTGTTTCCCAGGGTGTCTGTCATACTTTGCTCGGGAGCAAATCTTACAGTTCATGACTACCTCGCTTGCCATTTTAGTCATTTTGGGAAAATAGTAATCGGTCAAAACCTGTTTTACATTTTCCTGAGCGGCTCTATGAGCTCGATTGTGTTCTACCGTGATGATTTCTTTCCTCTCATTATCATCAAATAAGTCTACGACAAGATTCTTGCAATGCGATAGGCCGAGTCTTTTCCCCGAAGAGAATGAAGACTTGCTTTAGAGAGAATTGGGCTTCCTCTAGAACTATCTGGTTTCTAAAACAATTGACGGGCTTATCCATAGTTTGTATAGTATAGGAAAGCGATACCTCGCTATGAACCGTCGCTGCGTCCGACTGTGGGGCGCTTTCCAACGCGTTGACATTTTGTCGAGTCAGTGCGTCAGCAACGTGATTTTCTTTGCCTGGCTTATAGAAAAGCTTGGCCCCAAGCTCGTCAATGCGAGCCGCAAATGTAAGCGGCTGGTGGTCTGTAAAGATGTTTATGTCCATTACCCCATAGATGTAGTGCCAAAGTTTGGCTAGGGCCCAGACGATGGCCAGCAACTCACGCTCGTTAGTCGCGTAGTTTGCCTCCCTGTCTTTTAGAGCTCGGAATATCATCGTGATTGGTTTCGCATTTTGGGAAAGGACTGCACCTATGCCATAGGCTGGAGCGTCCGTAGTTAAGTCAAAGGGTTTTTAAAAGTCAGGATACATCAGCATGACATCTTCTGATGCAAGGATGTTCTTGAGCTTTTGGAACGCATGGCTCTGAGCCTCGTTAAGGTCAATCAAGATTTTCTTTGATCTGTATTTGCTTACCGACCCGTTTTAACCTTTCAGAATATCTGAGAGAGGCTTTGCAATAGCAGCAAAGTCTTTTATGAAGCAGCGGTAGTAGCTTGCAAGGCCCATTAATGACCTAAGTGCAAAAACTGTATTTGGCTCCGCGTAATGCTGGATAGCCTTACCCTTCTCTGGGTCTGTCTTTGTGCCATTACTTGTCACAATAAACCGACGCTTTCTTTAAAAATTGAGCTATTCTCATGTTTGCCTCGTATAGGCTTTTAAGTACCCAATCAACATGTCTCACATGGTCGTCTTGGGTTTAAGAAAAGACAATTACGTCATCGACGTAGACGTAGCATGTTTTGCCGATTTGTTCGCGCAAAACATCATCGATTGCCCTCTGGAAAATGCTTCCCGCATTCCGAAGACCGAAGGGCAGTACTTTCCCCCATGCACGGAAAATTAGGTTTTTTCTCGGTCGCACTCCGCCAAAGTTATTTGGTGGTAACCGGATTTTAGGTCGAGTGTGGTGAAATATCTTGGCGACCCCAGGTTGGCTAAGATCATTGAGATGCTCGGCATGGGGTATTTGTCGGCCACTGTCTTCTCGTTGAGTTTCCGAAAGTCCATTACTAGACGTTTCTTCCTGTTGCCCTGTTCATCAGTGCCTTTTTTTGTCCACCACCCATATGGGATTGTTATATGGTGATCTGGACTTGGGAATTATGTTGTCCTTCAGGAGGTTCCTGACCTCGGATTCAACAAAATTGGCTACCCCGTTAGGGTAAGGGTATAGCTAGGAGTATATGGGTTCATTTTCCACCGTGCGAATGGTGGCAACTACCGAAGTGTTGTAAGGTAGTGTCCCGTTAGGGTTGGCAAAAGCCGCACTCCTTCTATTCAACATCTGCATAAATTTCTCTTTTATGGGCGGTGGTGCGTCTACGTCATCTACGCTAGTATGGTTGAAGTCAGTGCACCTGTGGAATTTTATGGCCTCAGTCGTCTTACCGAAACTGAGTGTTCCATCTTTCAAGCACAATGTTGCTCCTATCTGCGTTAGCAAGTCGAGGATTTTAGTACGAAAAAAGGGGTTTTTGTGCCGAATATCGACAGAAGACACTTTTTGGTAATTTGATTCGTCCCGTTGACCGAATGCACCGGGAACGGTGTTTCAACCGGAATGACGCCCCGAAGGCATTGATGTAGTTCTTCGACGCGCCCGTGTCTATTAATAACTTCATGTTAACCCCCGCTACTCTCCGCCAAAGGAAAGGCAGCAGGGACCTTCCCCTAAAAAATTGATCGAGTCACTCTCGTAATGGATCTCCTCACCCGCATCTATTTCGGCGACTGCCCCTGCAGCGGCCTCACTGTAACTACCCTGGTCTTGTTGGTTACCCGTGGCAATATGTTCCACTCTTTGCCTCCAATTCCCAGCGGTGCGCATTGACGCGTCTTGTTTTTTTTGGGAAATTGTTATTTCGCCTCCCCGACCCCAATGGCTTTTGGTAGGCCTTTGTTTGTCTGAACTTTGACGAGGAAGGTCCACGTCCATGGGTTCAGGTGCCGGGCTCTGTGCTTTGCGTTGGTTAGAACCACTTTGCTGGGAACTACACGTGCCCGGACTCTTGATATAATGAGGGTTCTTGGAAGAAATTTTGGTCCTGGACCCTATACTGTCTGGCATTTCCTTGTTGTGTACCCTGAGGTCTGCGCTCATCCCGCCTATGCGATTTCTCTTCCAAAGCCCTGGAATAGTTTTCAGCTAGAACGCAGCGCTCCTCGCTGGATTCTGCTGACTGGGCGAGGGCCAGAGCGGTTGGCAGATCCTTTGGTCTTGCGGAAAAAAACCGGCGTTTTAAGAGCCCTTCTCAGGCCTGAAATAAATATCTCTAAGGCATCCTCCCTGGCTTTGTTATTTAAGACGCTCGCCGCAACTGCCGTGTGAACCATAATGTTTTTATTCGTAATAAGAGAGAGCTGTTTCTCAATCTCGTCATATTACTCTGTTAGGTCAAGGTTTCCCTGCCTCATGGTTGCTAACTTCTGCTGTATTATGCTCACCGGCGTTTTGTCGCAGTATGAGCTATCTAGCCTGTGAATGATGGCCCTGACATTCAGGACCGTGTTAAAAGATGATAAAACATTGTCCGCGGCCCCTCTCACTTTATTTCTTATGATACCTGTTGCCATGTAATGCTTAGCGCTGCCCTCATAAGGCTCGAAAAATTCGTAGGCCGCCAGCGCAGCTTGGCGCCAAGAGACCCTTGTTTCCCGTCGAAGTCCGGGAGGGATTTTACCATGTCAATAGATAGATTGACAGATAGGTATTGATAGATTGATATTGATAGATTGATCGATATTTTTTGAAACACCTCTACCTCTGGAGAATTGCTGGAATTTGGCCTCCTGGTTGTTCAGTGCGGCCTGTATGGATCCTAGTATTGCAGGATCCATGGTTTTTGGTGGTTTCTGAGTCGGCCGTCTGTCAATGTCGGTAAGTCGGAGGCCCTCCAGAAGGGATTTTAAGCTGTCGTCACTATCGTAATCTCTTCCTTCGTCACTCATATGATGCGAACTGCTACGTTTAGCACCTTCCTATGAAACACCAACACTGCAGTCCCTAACACAAGTATAGTGGGCCAAGAGAGAACTGAAGGGCTCTAGGTTTCACAACAGATTTTTCGAAAGTGGCGCCATCTATGAAACATTCTGGTACGCAACTTTGATGGTCACTCTTTTTCTAATACAGAGCGTATTACATGTATGTTCTATAGCAACAAACTTCTGTCAGAATGTCGTAAATGCAACAATTCAATAGCTTAATGCTACTTTTAACTATAACTATAACTATAACTATTACTTATAAAAAATATTTATTGCTACGGCCATAAGCCCTTTGCGCTAATTTGGCGTAAACAGCCACCAAAACTGGTCATTGGGACAATAGTGCATCTGCACCTCAGCTGTGTTTTGTCAAATTTTAAATTTTTTCTTCATCTGTCATCTACACCTACAACACTTCTCACACTAATACGCTCGCCGCCCTTCCCTAGACCATCAAACTGCTGACTTGCGGCAGACGCAGAGGCAGCGCCCTCACACAACAAAAAAAAACAAATATAAGCTGCGGGACGGGGTGGGTTAAAAGTCGGAAGAGTCAGCGCCAGGGGGAGGGCAGAGGCAGGGGCGGAGTGAAGCAGAAGCAGAGTGTGAATGAGAGAATGTAAAACGAGCAACGGGACAGGGTGGGTTTAGCCACTGGAAATTAATTTCCCCATTGTGGGTATAGTAATGATCCGATCGGATCCCAATGTGGTGATCTGATAGATATGGCCATTTCCTACGGAATGGCGTTTTTAGTTTTCTTTTATCTTCAAAACTGTAGATTTGGGAGGTTTTCGCCCTTTTGCGGGGTCGGAAGGGGGCTTGGCTCATTTTTTAAATACACTGGTTTCAGTGTGAGCATATAGCAGTCTGGATGCAAAATTTGGTGGCTCTAGCTCTTATAGTCTCTGAGAACTAGCCGACAAACAAGACGGACAGACGGACAGACAGACATGGCTCTATCGACTCGGCTATTGATGCTGATCAAGAATATATATACTTTATGGGGTCGGAAACGCTTCCTTCTGTGAGTTACATACAACCTTTATTCCCCAAATACAATATATCCTATTTACTCTTCGAGTCCGGGTATAAAAATGGAAAAATAAATGCATTGAAGCAGGACCCTCCTTTTGTTGGGATTGGAGGCTCTTGTCGTAGCGGAGGAGGAGGGCAATCAATCCCGACATCGTTGAGTAAACCTATATCTGCGGGAAAGAAACATAAAGGGTCGTTTTTCTATAGATGTGAGTATTACAACTTATATACATTGTGCATATGTATGGGAACAAATCTAACAATTCCCTTTGGACATTCCGCAGTTAGAAAATATGATGGAGACGACATTAGTATTCTTTGAGAATTTGCATATGTCTAAGAATAACTTCTGCAGCCTTCTTGGATTATTGGAGCAGCAGCGCCGTGACAAGGAATATTTTCGCCCAGGGCGAAGTTATAAACGGCTCCTTCGCCCCATCCCCTCCCTCCTTTCGGCAAGACCCTGTGGAGAAGTACATGGAACCAACAGGAAAACAGCTTAAAACATTTTGATAACAGCCCAGCCGGGTCGGTGTCTTAACATAATAAAGCCCGAAACTCTCGAAAAAATTAAACAAATTAAAAATGGAAATAAATGTAATACATGCTAGTTCATGTATAGGAATCGTTTCTTTTTATACCCGGTACTCGAAGAGTAAATAGGGTATTTTGTATTTGTGTGAATAACAGTTGTATGTAGCTAGTAGTTGGGGGGCGAGCTAAAAGGCGTAAGAAATTATGTAGATGTAGATGACATTAGTACAAAAAATGTAAAATTTTAAAGAAAAAAAACTGCTTTGATACAGATGTCCTGATGTACTGAGTACCGGGCATAAAAGTTGTTACGCGTATGAAGCGTCTCACACGTCCTTTCTCGTTTTATTGTTAGGTCATATCCTTTACCATGAAGATTCTTAGCAAAAATTTGGATAAAAGGATACGGAAAACCAAACTGTCATCGATGGAATCCTCAACAACGGTTAATTGCCTGTACTCAACCATTTAAAATCGCCTATCCAGTCGTTTTGGAAGCCCCTTTTCAACACAGCTCCGAAAAATCTGTATTTTTTCAGATTTACACCGTTTGAATTAAATTAACTAGTGGTATAGAATTATAAAGACAAAACGAACTTTATTAAAATTTAATTGAAATTCATTAGAAAATTTGAATTGAAATTAAAAAATCTTCTTATTAAAGGTTTCTTTTTTAACGCATAGCAGATATGTTGATCTTTGATATAATTTATTTCTATTTACGTTAACTGTACCTATGTTATACAGTGGGGAGCAATGATGTGCACATGTTCTCAATAGCAATCAACATGTTCCAGATATCAATCTCTTTATCATAAACAAATAGGCAATCCCAGAAAGATACAAATGAGAAACTTTTAAATAGCGAAAAATAAAAACTAAAAAAACTCGCATGTACTCCATTTTGCACTTTTCGTTCATTTATATTTCTAAATTAGAATTCAGAGAATTGACGTTCAATATTTCTTTTTGTATATTCTAGTAATACTAACATCAAATTAAGACATTAAGACAAATATGTTGTACCTGAGAAAGAAGAAACAGTATCGATAAATTGAAAATATTATTGTGCAGCTTACTGAAAATGGCTATGTGACATCTAAAACTGCTAAAAAACTTGGCATTAGCCTCTTTTGCGACATTATAAGTCTAGCTTTCGGGTGCAAGGGAGACCTTGGACTTGTTGTTTTGGGACAAAATTTCGCATCTTTTCCACTATGATCACCACCGATTGCTAATGCCAAGTTTTTTATCTATAAAAATATTGGTTACGTTTGCATTATGCATTTATAAGTTATGGGCGACGCAACCTGCTATGAACATGTACTCATCATTGCTCCCCACTGTATGTATTCAAACTATAGGGCTAAGGGTGTACGAACGACGAGTATGCATCAACTGACAGAGTACCGGGTACTATCCTACTTTAGCAGCGTCTCACAACGTGTTTTCTCGTTTTTAGTTCTTATGGAGTGCAGAGCATCGATATATGAATTTAAAATGTTTTATTCAAATGAGTTGGTAAATTTTAGCGGATAGGTCAGCAAAACCTTCGGGGAAAAGTTGTGTCGAGGCTTTTTAGACATAAAAAAGTCTAAATGTGGCAAACTTAATTTAATTGATCACCATATCTTAATATTTCTGTTTTGCTTGAAATAATTTTAAATTAACTTTAAGTAATCTTTTAAACTTAACTTTAATTTTTTAGAAGAAATTAAAGGTTTCTTTTTTAACGCATAGCAGATATGTTGAT
>NW_022995771.1:273722-324292 GCF_900245975.1 Drosophila guanche
AGCGCCCGCACACAAAAAACAAACAAATGCGGGACGGGGTGGGTTAAAAGTTGGAAGAGTCAGTGGCAGGGGGAGGACAGAGGCAGGGTCCGAGTGAAGCAGGAGCAGAAGCAGAGTGTGAATGAGAGAATGTAAAAAGAACAACAAAAGCTGCGGGACAGGGTGGGTTTAGCCACTGGAAATGAATTTCTCCATTGTGGCTATAATAATGATCCGATCGGATCCCAATGGTGATCTGATCTGGCGATCTGGTGATCTTTTAGTTTTCTTTTATCTTCAAAACTGTAGCTTTGGGAGGTTTTCGCCCTTTTGCGGGGTCGGAAAGGGGCGGGGCTAATTTTTTAAATACACTGGTTTCAGTGTGAGCATACAGCAGTCCGGAGCCAAAATTTGGGGGCTCTAGCTCTTATAGTCTCTGAGAATTAGCCGACAAACAAGACGGACAGACGGACAGACAGACATGGCTCTATCGACTCGGCTATTGATGCTTATCAAGAATATATCTACTTTATGGGGTCGTGCGTTCTTCTGTGCGTTACATACATCCACTTTTGTGCACAAATAAAAAATACCCTATTTAATCTTCTAGTACCGGGTATAAAAAACAAAATAAAACTAACTTTAGGAGAGGAATTGTTGATTTAAGACGAGGAAGGGAAGGAACAAAGGAATAAAGTTGCTAGTGTGTCGAAGTTGTGCATTTTTCTACAACTCATTGAGGATGAAAGGTTTATTAAAAGTACTCTACAATGGTAGGATGGCAGTCTCACAGTTACATCCCAGTTGAAGCCACCCAGAGGGCAAAACGTTGTTCTGCACTGATTCAATACAGATCTTATGTATGTCATACTGTACGCACTATACACATGAGCCGTATTTTAAAATCGGACAAACAACCGATATACAGAGAGCCTTCGTTATATAGGGGTCATCAAATTCATTTGACCACCTCTTTATAAACCCAAGCACACCCATGGCTTTATTTACCATTTCAGCAAACTTGGGAGTCTAGTTTAACACCAAGAGCATTCATTAGACCATTCCCTAAGGAATGGCGTTTTTAGTTTTCTTTTATCTTCAAAATTGTAGGTTTAGGAGGTTTTCGCCCTTTTGCGGTGGCAGAAGGACGCGGGGCTCCTTTTTGAAATACACTGGTTTACACTGTGAGCATACATCAGTCTGGAGCCAAAATTTGGTGGCTCTAGCTCTTATAGTCTCTGAAAACTAGCAGACAGACAGACATGGCTCTATCGACTCGGCTATTGATGCTGATCAAGAATATATATACTTTATGGGGTCGGAAACGCTTCCTTCGGTGCGTTACATACAACTGTTATTCGCACAAATACAATATACCCTATTTACTCTTCGAGTACCGGGTATAAAAAGAAACAATTCCTATACATGAACTAGCATGTATTACATTTATTTCCATTTTTAATTTTTTTAATTTTTTCGAGCGCTTCGAGCTCTATTATGTTAAGACACCTACCCGGCTGGGCTGTTAACAAAATGTTTTAAGCTGTTTTCCTGTTGGTTCCATGTACTTCTCCACAGGGTCTTGCCGAAAGGAGGGAGGGGATGGGGCGAAGGAGACGTTTTACAACTTCGCCCTGGGCGAAAATATTCCTTGTCACGGCGCTGCTGCTCCAATAATCCAAGAAGGCTGCAGAAGTTATTCGTAGACATATGCAAATTCTCAAAGAATACTAATGTCGTCTCCATCATATTTTCTAACTGCGGAATGTCCAAAGGGAATTGTTAGATTTGTTCCCATACATATGCACAATGTATATAAGTTGTAATACTCACATGTATAGAAAAACGACCCTTTATGTTTCTTTCCCTCAGATATAGGTTTACTCAACGATGTCGGGATTGATTGCCCTCCTCCACCGCTACGACAAGAGCCTCCAATCCCAACAAAAGGAGGGTCCTGCTTCAATGCATTTATTTTTCCATTTTTATACCCGGTACTCGAAGAGTAAATAGGATATATTGTATTTGGGGAATAAAGGTTGTATGTAACGCACAGAAGGAAGCGTTTCCGACCCCATAAAGTATATATATTCTTGATAAGCATCAATAGACGAGTCGATAGAGCCATGTCTGTCTGTCCGTCTTGTTTGTCGGCTAGTTTTCAGAGACTATAAGAGCTAGAGAAACCAAATTTTGCATCCAGACTGCTATATGCTCACACTGAAACCAGTGTATTTAAAAAATGAGCCAAGCCCCCTTCCGCCCCCGCAAAAGGGCGAAAACCTCCCAAATCTACAGTTTTGAAGATAAAAGAAAACTAAAAACGCCATTCCGTAGGAAATGGCCATATCTAACAGATCACCAAATTGGGATCCGATCGGATCATTATTATAGCCACAATGGAGATATTAATTTCCAGTGGCTAAACCCACCCTGTCCCGCAGCTTTTGTTGCTTATTTTATATTCTCTCATTCACACTCTGCTTCTGCTTCACTCGGCCCCTGCCTCTGCCCTCTCCCTGGCGTTGACTCTTCCGACTTTTAACCAAGGCTCGGTTTTTAACGCTCTGTATTATTGCACAGAATGTGCAGACCATTGGAGCATCAAAGTTGCGTACACGAAATTTTCATAGATGGTGCCACTTTCGAAAAATTTGCTGTGAAACCTATCGGTCATTATTGCACAGAATGTGCAGACCATTGGACCATCAAAGTTGCGTACAAGAAATTTTCATAGATGGCGCCACTTTCGAAAAATTTGCTGTGAAACCCATCGGTCCAATTTTATTGCTGTTTTAAATATCTCATAAATTGGAAAATATTAACTGATCCAATTTGTTTGATGCATTTTATTTAGTAGGCTTTTACTACGTGTTCTGCAATGTGAACGATATCTAGTGGTTGACGGTGTCTTCTACATCTAGATGTAGTCCAGAGTGCCGGGTATAAAAGTTGTGACGCGTAAGAAGCGTCTCACACGTCCCTTCTAGTTTAATTTCTCACTGTTTGGAAATATGTGGGAAAGGAACTATTTGGAGGCTCCGCGATATTTGTATCTTATATATATTTTTTTACTTTTATTTAATATAAATATATTTCTCTGTACACGGGGGCTTTTTATGGGCTGACATAATAAACATTCAGAACAATTCACTTACATTCTGTATTTTTCTTCTGGCTGCTGCGTTGTTTAAATAAAATTAATTAATGTTTTCGACCGGTTGAGCGCTGGTCCACGGTAAGCGTCGGTTTGTTGTATTAGAATTTTTTCTTTTGAGGCGAGGGTGGGCCCTTCAGCCTTTTTTTTTCCTTGTAGATCTTCTTGGAGGCAGCGAGGGATGCCCTTCAGCTTATTTTCTTATTATTTTTTTATACCCGGTACTCGAAGAGTAAATAGGGTATTTTGTATATTGTATTTGTGCGAATAAAGGTTGTATGTAACGCACAGAAGGAAGCGTTTCCGACCCCATAAAGTATATATATTCTTGATCAGCATCAATAGCCGAGTCGATAGAGCCATGTCTGTCTGTCCGTTTGTCCGTCTTGTTTGTCGGCTAGTTCTCAGAGACTATAAGAGCTAGAGCCACCAAATTTTGCATCCAGACTGCTATATGCTCACACTGAAAAGGCGAAAACCTCCCAAATCTACAGTTTTGAAGATAAAAGAAAACTAAAAACGCCAGTCCGTAGGAAATGGCCATATCTATCAGATCACCACATTGGGATCCGATCGGATCATTACTATAGCCAGAATGGGGAAATTAATTTCCAGTGGCTAAACCCACCCTGTCCCGCAGCTTTTGTTGCTTATTTTACATTCTCTCATTCACACTCTGCTTCTGCTTCACTCGGCCCCTGCCTCTGCCCTCCCCCTGGCGTTGACTCTTCCGACTTTTAACCAAGGCTCGGGTTTTAACGCTCTGTATTATTGCACAGAGTGTGCAGACCATTGGACCATCAAAGTTGCGTACAAGAAATTTTCATAGATGGTGCCACTTTCGAAAAATTTGCTGTGAAACCTATCGGTCATTATTGCACAGAATGTGCAGACCATTGGACCATCAAAGTTGCGTACAAGAAATTTTCATAGATGGCGCCACTTTCTAAAAATTTGCTGTGAAACCCATCGGTCCAAGAATGTACCAATTTTATTGCTGTTTTAAATATCTCATAAATTGGAAAATATTAACTGATCCAATTTGTTTGATGCATTTTATTTAGTAGGCTTTTACTACGTGTTCTGCAATGTGAACAATATCTAGTGGTTGACGGTGTCTTCTACATCTAGATGTAGTCCAGAGTGCCGGGTATAAAAGTTGTGACGCGTAAGAAGCGTCTCACACGTCCCTTCTAGTTTAATTTCTCACTGTTTGGAAATATGTGGGAAAGGAACTATTTGGAGGCTCCGCGATATTTGTATCTTATATATTTTTTTTTACTTTTATTTAATATAAATATATTTCTCTGTACACGGGGGCTTTTTATGGGCTGACATAATAAACATTCAGAACAATTCACTTACATTCTGTATTTTTCTTCTGGCTGCTGCGTTGTTTAAATAAAATTAATTAATGTTTTCGACCGGTTGAGCGCTGGTCCACGGTAAGCGTCGGTTTGTTGTATTCGAATTTTTTTCTTTTGAGGCGAGGGCAGCGAGGCAGCGAGGGATGCCCTTCAGCTTATTTTCTTATTTTTTTATACCCGGTACTCAAAGAGTAAATAGGGTATTTTGTATATTGTATTTGTGCGAATAAAGGTTGTATGTAACGCACAGAAGGAAGCGTTTCCGACCCCATAAAGTATATATATTCTTGATCAGCATCAATAGCCGAGTCGATAGAGCCATGTCTGTCTGTCCGTTTGTCCGTCTTGTTTGTCGGCTAGTTCTCAGAGACTATAAGAGCTAGAGCCACCAAATTTTGCATCCAGACTGCTATATGCTCACACTGAAAAGGCGAAAACCTCCCAAATCTACAGTTTTGAAGATAAAAGAAAACTAAAAACGCCAGTCCGTAGGAAATGGCCATATCTATCAGATCACCACATTGGGATCCGATCGGATCATTACTATAGCCACAATGGGGAAATTAATTTCCAGTGGCTAAACCCACCCTGTCCCGCAGCTTTTGTTGCTTATTTTACATTCTCTCATTCACACTCTGCTTCTGCTTCACTCGGCCCCTGCCTCTGCCCTCCCCCTGGCGTTGACTCTTCCGACTTTTAACCAAGACTCGGTTTTTAAACCTCTGTATTAGAAAAAGAGTGACCATCAAAGTTGCGTACAAGAAATTTTCATAGATGGCGCCACTTTCGAACAATTTGCTGTGAAACCTATCGGTCCAAGAATGTACCAATAATATTGCTGTTTTAAATATCTCATAAATTGGAAAATATTAACTGATCCAATTTTTTTGATGCATTTTATTTAGTAGGCTTTTTACTACATGTTCTGTAATGTGAACGATATCTAGTGGTTGGCGATGTCTTCTACATCTAGATGTAGTCCTGAGTGCCGGGTATAAAAGTTGTGACTTGTTATCTCTTTCGTGTCACGTTCTCCGGTACATGTAAAAAAAATCAAATTCGAATTTGCGCAACTTTTTTTTTTAATGGATCGAAACAGCGCGAGAGCGAAGAATGCACTTAAACGAACTGTTTTAGTTTTGGTTTTTAATTTTTAACCCCTTTGGGCGCCAATTATTATATTTCTCCAAGGTACCGTGGCTTCGGCCAACGGAATTGAGAGACGAATTTAGTGTTCAAGTATTTATTGCCGGCACTACAGGCTCGGTTGAATATGAGTGTAAAACTAAAGTACAAAAGTATGAATTATAAATTGGTACGCCGCGGACGGCTCCATCGCTTGAGCAGCGCTGCCCGCCAGCGCTCTCCGATTCCGTCGCGTCAGCTCCACGTGCAGACGTTCTTGGCGGATGTTTATGCAACGGACGAAATATGATGCCAGTTCAACTCGATGCCCGTCCACTCCAGCGCTGTATCAGCATTCTTACAAAGTAAGAACATTGCCGATACGCTGCCGTTGGTGGGGAGTGTTAACTTGTATATACCTACATTTTGTTTTACTTCTTTTAATTTCTGCGCATATATCGTTGAGGTTACGTTAATATGTACAAATGTACTTATGTGAATTTTCAACGAGATATGTATGTATATGTAAATAAAAATTAATACATTGCTTCTTTTATATTCTTTAGATGCAGTCGATTTGCCAAAATAGTCTGCCAATACTTACTTGGTAAATTAGAGGTTTCATCGCTTATATTTCACTTATTCATACATTTTTCACAAATTAAAATTACAAGATACGTGGGCACTGCACATCTTAAAACCTTAAAAAGTAGTCATGTCATGTCGATTGAGTCATGTCTGTCCGTCCGACTAGTTGAGCGCCTAGATCTTTTGAAGATACAAGAAAACGCCATTCCGTAGGAAATGACCATATCTATCAGATCACCGAATTCGGATCATATTGGATCATTATTATAGCCAGAATGAAGAAATTAATTTGCAGTGGCTAAACCCACCCCGTCCAGCAGCTTTTTATGTTTTTTCACATTCGCTCATCCCACACTCAGCTTCGCCCAGTGTGCCGCTCTTGGGGAGGGGGGAGAGCTAAAAGTTATGTAGAAGTAAATGTATGACAGACGAAGAAAAAATTTAAAGTTGGAAAAAACCGCTAAGGTGAGTACCGTGTATAAAAGTTGTGACGCGTAGGAAGCGTCGCACACGTCCCTTCTATTTTTTTAAACAATTGTAAAAGATGGTTATACCCGGTACTCGAAGAGTAAATAGGGTACATTGTATTTGTGAGAATACCAGTTGTATGTAACGCACAGAAGGAAGCGTTTCCGACCCGATCAAGTATATATACTCTTCATCAGCATCAATAGCAGAGTCGATAGAGTCATGTCTGTCTGTCCGTCTGTCCGTCTTGTATGTCGGGCGAGATAAAGGAGATATAGATGTAGATGTAGATGACAGAGGAAGAAAAAATATTAAATTAGACAAAAACCGCTAAGATACAGATGTAGTACTGAGTACCGGGTATAAAAGCTGCGACGCTTAAGAAGCGTCTCAAACGTCCCTTCTCGTTTTAATCTAATTTCATAAACGCAGTGAATTAGAAAATTAATATTTTTGTGAACTTATGTTATATTTTTATATGTATGCTCCATATATTCCTAAGGAACGCATCTAGATGCATGCCAAAGATGTTTTCTGTAAGGCTTCTTTCGGAAACTATTCTGGAAGGGAAACCCGGGCGTTTTACGAAGTCTAAATTACAACAACCACCACTTCTAAAAAGGAAGGATTCTGGCGTGTTTTACCCCCTGTAAAATTGAAGCGAAAACGTAACGCATATCGTACGCATGCTTAGTGAAAGAGGGAGCGATACAGAAGTACTGTTTGGAAGCAACAAGGAACGACTGGGTGGGAAGTCAACGCACCAACACATACATTACGTGCAGTGTCCGTGCAAATCAAGAAAAACCCGGTTTGGAGCGCTAATAAATAACAAGGAAAACTTGTGTATCATTGGCTGCACTCTTGTGTCCGATCTAGTATACCCCACAGTACCAGAAAACATCGATGACGACGTAATTACAATTGTGCAGTGAATTTTCGCTGTTTTTTGGTCAAATGTATTCATATGAAAATACATAATGCATTATTTTTTACCTGGTGTTCAGTGTTTCAGTTAAATAATTGTATTAAATTGTATCTTAAATGTATGCGTTTTACACAAAATTTCAATTTGCAAACGGTCCATCAACAAAAACCGAAAAACCAATCCTAAAGTCGAACAGGTACACATTTTGACGGGAGTTTTGTCTTTTTTTTTTGGATGACCATATCAACAAAATACAGAACATTTTTGAGACGGTCTCATCCTGGAAGGATTTTGAAAGTAAGTTTAAGCAAATAAGCAAACAAAAACAAGTATATATTAATTAATTCACTTAATTTCAGAGGTGATTCAGAAAAAGAGCACGAAAAAATAACAATTTGGGAAATACGAACAGCAGCTTAACTAAAAGGTTCTGTGAAAAAAACACAGAACAAAACGAAATGTAAATTTTATAATTAAAAGGAAATAAAAAAGTTTTATACTCAATTTGCACAAGTTTTTTTTTTTCAGAAAAATCTTTACCTATTAATGCATTACTTTTTGGAGAAATTCATCACTTATTTATGCATTATTTTTTAGGAAAATTCAGCACTTATTAATGCATTATATTTTAGGTAAACTCATCTCTTATAAATGGGTGTGCTCTCGACGAGTCTCGTCATCACTTATGCTCCTAGGACATCTCCGTGTTAACTACATCAGATTTTTGTATGAAAAGTCATCGCTTTTGTCAGATGGATAAATGACGATATGTCGTCGCTTACACATCGATGACCCGTACTGCAGGGTACTGCATGGTTAGTGTTTCAGCCTAGTACTCAGATCCAAAAACGTTTGCAAACGGTGCAATTACGGAGTAAAGGGTACTGTTAAATGGGAATCCATACTCATATTCCATTCCTAGAATACTCATACATATGTATAAACAAACGACCCTCCTGGTTTCTTTCCTGCATATATGGGTCTACTCAATGTTGTCGGCGCTTTTTCCGTTGATTGGCCTCCTCCACCGCCAATGCAAGAGAAACCAATTCCATTAAAATAAATTTCCTGAACGGATCGATTTTAATTTCATTATTTTAATTACCTTCTATTCACTTTTCACATAGTTTCAAAAAGTAAAAAAAGCAAAACACTGCCCAGTGTAACCGAACGGAATGCGCCTTTCACCTCTGGCCACACTCTTCCGCTCACAAAGTATAGTGCACAGTTTGCTAGTAAATGTTATTTCGGATCTGAGTCCTAGGCTTCACGCAAAGAAGGAAACTTTTCCGACCTAATAAAGTATATATATACTTCATCAGAATCAATATCCGAGTCGATAGAGCCATATCTGTCTGTCCGTCTTGTTTGTCGGCTAGTTCTCAGAGACTATAAAAACTAGAGGCACCAAATTAATCCTACATACGTATTTTCACGAACCTTAGCAGCAGCGTTAGCAGCTCCGAACTGTGCAATCATTCGAATGTCGTTTATGTTTCCCACTGTCCGTAGTTCGCCACTTTGCTTGGGTGTAATAAAGATAAGAGCGCTCAACCTTGAATATCGTTTAAGAGCGGCTAAAGCTTGACACACGACATTATTAGGGTATCCACATTTTTGAAGATCAGAGAAATCTAAAAACGCCATTCCGTAGTGAATAATTATATCTATCAGATCACCGAATTGCGATCCGATTGGATCATTATTATAGCCAGAATGACGAAATTAATGTTCAGTGGCTGCGTCCACCCCGTCCAGCAGCTTATTTTTTTGTTTTGCACATTCTCCCATTCCACACTGTTTCGTGTAGTGTGCAGTTCTAGGGGAGGGGGAAGTGATGTAGATGGCGATGACATAAGTAGATAAGATGTAAAATGTGTTTTTGTGTCATTACTATAAGGATCTAAGGTTTAGTCTCTTCTAATTACGCTTATGTATGGATGCGTATATTATATTTATATATTGTCTATGTTTCGTGTGGCGCAGTAGCCTCTATACCTGCAGAAAAGCCTTCGGGCTTACTTCGTGACATGGGGAAAACATACACGGTTGGGCACCCGTGGATCCTGGCGTCAACCATGCAACTACCAATATGGACGGACTACTGTATTCCGATGGATCACCTCTCTACGCCTTTCCAGGTGTCCATCACGCTTAACCTTGTAACGTTGTACATGTATATAATGTATATAATGATGGATCAAACTTACCCGGCCGCGTGGGAGGGGCCGTCTACCGCGACGAGCTAAACAGCAGTAATTTCTTCAGGCTCCCGGGCTACTGCAGCTTGGTTCAAGCGGAGGTTCTGGTTGTGTGTCTTCTCAGACAGCCAGCCAGCGATTAAAACACTAGCAGCAGACCATCACCTGTGCGCATGTCGATTGAAAAAACGATGGGGAGGCCTGTATAGGCTCAGCAGAACACAGGCAGAGTGCAAGCGAGAGAAAAATAAATGTCATCGCTGATTAATTTCTTCATTCTGGCCATAATAACGATCCAATCTGATCCAGGTTCTGCAATGGTAGATATGGGCATTCTCTTTCTCGTATCTTCATAATTGTGGATGCCACAGATTTTCGTAACACTTATAGCTTATATAACTAATATCATAACATTCTGGATTCTAAATTCGGTTTCTCTAGATCTTGGTTTCACAAACCTAACATACCCATTATAAAGATGCATCTATTAACCTCTAATTTTATAGTTGACTATTGTGTCATAATAGCTACGTTGGTATATGTAGGTACAGTGAATACAGTAAAAACGAGGAGAGACGTGTAAGACGCTTCTTACGCGTCACAACTTTTATACCCGGCACTCAGTACTACATCTGTATCTTAGCGGTTATATGTCAAATTTTAAATTTTTTCATCTGTCATCTACATCTATAACACTTCTCACACCAACACGCTGATTAAGCTCGCCCCCTTCCCTAGACCCACACACTGCAGACTCGAGGCAGAGGCAGAGGCCGCTGACTACACGAAGCTGAGTGTGAATAAGAGAATGTGAAAAAAACAAAAAAAGCTGCTTGACAGGGTGGGTGCAGACACCGCAAAATTAATTTCTTCATTGTGGCTATAATAATGATTTATGGTCATTCCCTACGGAATGGAGTTTTTAGTTTTCTTTTATCTTCAAAATTGTAGGTTTGGGAGGTTTTCGCCCTTTTGCGGGGCGGGGCTCATTTTTGAAATACACTTGTAACAGTGTGAGCATACAGAAGTCAGGATGCAAAATTTGGTGGCTCTAGCTTTTATGGTCTCTGAGATCCAGGCGCTCAACAACACGGACGGACAGACAGACATGGCTCAATCGACTCGGCTATTGATGCTGATCAAGAATATACATACTGTATGGGGTCGGAAACATTTCCTTCGGTGCGTTACATACTACAGTTAATCACACAAATACAATACACCCTATTTACTCTTCGAGTACCGGATATAAAAATGAAAAACAGAAGGGACGTATAAGAAGCGGACAATATTGACGAGGAGAAGATAATAGAATGGATATCGCTGTTGGAAACACTGTAGCCAGGAAGATTTTGGTCGTGTGTGCGTGATTCTACTAAATATCAAATTTTAAGTACAAATATACATATGTATACTAGCTGACCCGGCGAACTTCGCACCGCCTAAGAGTCAATGAATGTCGTGTTTCTTTTTAGCTGAACTAATTTAGGCTTTGATGAACGTAAAACAATGATACAAAATAATATGTTTATATAGATAGAAACAAAAAAGTACCAACTTGATAGCGCGTGATTTCATCGTTGGTTTTTGATGTTTGGATACCAAAAACCGCCATATCGCTCCCTTTCGTGACATATTTACAAATGTAATTAATTGAACGAATTGCAATCACTTGGCATGCGCTCTAAAGCAGTCTTGAACAGCCTGACCAATGCATGATGTTCATGAAGCGTTTGCTGTAGATCTTAGAGAATTGCTCTCTTCGTAGCTGTGCTGAGCCCTTGACGCCTGTCAAGTTGTTCTTCCATATTGCCCATATTGCAAGAATTTATGCTGTGCATCTTCTATAGGTTGCAATGATCCACTGCGATGGTAATAGGATTTTCATTCAAGCACTTTGTGGTAAACGACATTCTTTGTTTTTTGGTCAGGCGCAAGAAAAAATAAAGCGGATGGTTTGCCGACACGTGAGCATGCCACGTACAATTGACCATGAGAAAAACATTCATTTTCTAGATTGAGGCCACAAATAGTCAAGGATTGGCCCTGTCATGGCAAGACGAATCGGGAATTGAATTCGTTTAAACTCAAAGAGCATATCCGTTGGGATCATCGGAATCCTTGGAATAAGAACTTCATCTTTAAATTTTCCTTCAAGAGTCGACGCGTGAATTGCTCATCGGTTTTCTTATCACCAAACGCGTTCCATTGCACAGTTTTGGTTGGTTTAAATTTCTAAGCATGATGACTACCGAGCCAACTTTAAGTTTGAAATTGTGTGGTGGTAAACCAAGCACATCCAAGGAGTTTAAAAATAAAGTTGGATAATTAGTGGCTTCTTCTTCGTTTGTTACACAGTCGATAGATTTGAATGAATATAGAGTACCTACGATTTGATTTTGAATTAAAAGATTGAGGTCCTCTACATCTTTATTTTTAGCGGCAAAAATTTGTCGAAAATTTGGAGGAAATGAAATCAAACCGCTCGATTTGTGAACAGGAACACGGCCATTACTGCAGATAGATCGTTCAACAATGCAACTCTCATATTTACAGACAGTTAAAGTTTCGTTACATATCGCCAGAGATTTGATGCTTTGAGGCAAGCGTTTATTTCGTCTGCAGCAGTAGATCTTGGAATGACTGGTAGTGTTTGTCGGAAATCGCCAGATAATAAAATCATTGCACCACCAAAATATCTCGAGTCATTGCGCAGATCTTTTAATGTTCGGTCAAATCAATGACATGAGGAATGTCTTCCCAGTTCCACCGGGGGCATCAAAAAAAAATAAGCCGCCATTTCCATCATCAATTGCATTAATCAGTGTATCATAGACTTCCCTCTGCTTAGGATTCAACAGAGGTACATTCGTTTGAACTGATTGGATTAGTTCATGTGGATCATATTCATGTTCACGTTCCAATTCTCTATTAAATGCGTCATTCATTCCGCGAACTGGCGCTGGCATTCCTAACCTAACTAACAAACTGCCGCACATGAGGTAACACATATCTTCGATCAAGAGCAAAGTCTGGTTATGGATCTCCTCATTCACCTCAAGATTGTAATTTCTTGAGCTGACGCGAATTCTATGTAAAATATCTTAGGACATGTTATTTTTGTATTTGTTCCACAGGTCAAGTGGGTTCGATGGGAAGCATGTAGAAATGATGATAGCAAATAATGTGAGTATCTGACTCGGAGATGCAGAAATAATTGCTTCAGCGATTGTCTCGTATCGTTTTCAAGCAAATTTAGCTCTTGACATGCTGCACGAAATGTGGGGCACACGATACCATTAACAGTTCGCAGTGATTCAAATGATGTTGGCCCTCGAACATGTACCAGCAACAACCGCAAATAGAAACATTAATCATTCTTCGGATGAACTGTGTCAATACGACCAAGAGCATCAGTAGAACGCATACCTGGATGACAAGGAACTGCATCGCCTTGCTTCCGACGTTGAAATTTCTTCGACGTAGCGTTCCAAGTGTAATAACGTGGCATTTCTGAGTAGAGCAAAGTTCGTGCGAACGGATCGCTTTGACAAATCGCAAAGAATTTCTTCATTGTTTATGAATGAAGACGTAAGCGGAAGACAATGATATATGCATGCAACCATAAAGAAACTATAAGGAGGCCTCGTCGGTGGCAGAGTTACTCGCTGGTTCTGCCTTTGATCAGTGCTCGTTAGCTTGTCGACGCGGAAGGTTGGTTGCGGACGAAATTTTTTCTTCATAATCCATTGTCGTTGCCCTCACACTTGCAGCGAGAGCCCTCTCACTCGTACTTTTCACTCGCCCCTTCTGTATAGTGTTGCCGACGAGACCTCCTTATAGTTTCTTCATGCATGCAACTACTATTATATTGCGGATGTGTAATAAAATGTGTATGTAATTGAATATTTATTCAATTACATCCTTTTTAGAAACAAACATGTCTGCAAAATATTTGTTGCTATGCCGCTCCAAATGTTTACTTTGCTGTCAGCAAAAACAATAAAAGCGGAGAGTGCAGAACGTAAAACGTTTGCTATCTTTCTCTAGCGCTTGCCTCTCTGAGAGCTGAGAGAGCGTAATGAATAAGCAGGTGATCCCGTGGATCCTGGCGACAACCATGCAACTACCAAAGAGGACGGACTACTGTATTCCGATGGAACACCTCTCTACGCCTTTCCAGGTGTCCATCACGCTTAACTTTGTAACGTTGTACATGTATATAATGTATATAATGATGGATCAAACTTACCCGGCCGCGTGGGAGGGGCCGTCTACCGCGACGAGCTAAACAGCAGTAATTTCTTCAGGCTCCCGGGCTACTGCAGCTTGGTTCAAGCGGAGGTTCTGGCGATAAAAAAAGGCCATCTCTAAAGCCACAGGGAGAGTTCTCCCTAGAGAGACACTCATTGTGTCTCTTCTCAGACAGCCAACCAGCGATTAAAACACCATCATCATCAAAACGATGGGGAGGCCTGTATAGGCTCAGCAGAGCATAGTGCTCTGCCGTCACCCGAACCAATATGGGACACTGGTAGATTGGCACATTTGCCGCATGCCAATTACCGCCTTACTCTAACAAAAGCTAGATCTTGGTCTGCACAAGGCAGAGTGCAAGCGAGAGAAAAATAAATGTCATCGCTGATTAATTTCTTCATTCTGGCTATAATAACGATCCAATCTGATCCAGGTTCTGCAATGGTAGATATGGGCATTCTCTTTCTCGTCTCTTCATAATAGTGGATGCCACAGATTTTCGTAAAACTTATAGCTTATAGCACTTATATATCATAACATTCTGGATTCTAAATTCGGTTTCTCTAGATCTTGGTTTCACAAACCTAACATACCCATTATAAAGATGCATCTATTAACCTCTAATTTTATTTTATTTTTTTTTTTTTTGAGGTTTTAAGTTACCGCTCTACCCTTAGGTAGAGGGGAATTATTTGGCCACCCGCCTTTCAAGGGGGAAATCGCCACGTCGTAATATGTAACTTGGTTACAGCTTTGCTCCAATACTTACCTGGCGTAGAGGTTATGTTCCCCACGTGCTTGCAGTGTGCCCAGACACACGCTTCTCTTATTCCTCTAATTTTATAGTTGACTATTGTGTCATAATAGCTACGTTGGCATATGTAGGTACAGTGAATACAGTAAAAACGAGGAGAGACGTGTGAGACGCTTCTTACGCGTCACAACTTTTATACCCGGCACTCAGTCAGTGTAAGTGTACCTTATTGTTTTGTTTCGAATTTTAAATTTGACATTTTGTTTACATCTATATCCAAATAACTTCTCACGCCAACACGCTATTTTAGCTGGCCCCCCTTCCCTAGAGCCTCACACTGCATAGGCAGAGGCCTCACACTGCAGAAGCAGAGTGTGAATAAGAGAGTGTGCAAAAAACAAATAGAAGCTGAGGGACGGAGTGGGTTTAGTCAATGGAAATTAATTTCTTTATTCTGGCTTTAATAATGATCCAATCTGATCCCAATTCGGCGATCTGATAGATATGGTCTTTTATCTTCAAAATTTAGGCTGTGGGAGATTTTCGCGTTTTTTCAGGGCCGAAGGGTTCACTGGGTTCAGTGTGAGCATACAGCATTCTGGAGGTAACATTTGGTGGCTCTAGCTTTTTTGGTCTCTGAGATCCAGGCGCTCAACAAGTCGGACAGACAGACATGACATGACTTCTTTTTAAGGTTTTAAGGTGTGCAGTGCACACGTATCTTGTAATTTTAATTTGTGAAAAATTTATGAATAAGACATACATACAATAAGAAAGCATAATTTTGTATTTCAAAACTGAGCCCAAAAGGCCGAAAACTTACCAAATCTACAATTTTGAAGATACAAGAAAACAAGAAAACGCCATTCCGTAGGGAATGACCATATCTATCAGATCACCAAATTGGGATCCGATGGAACATTTTTATAGCCACGATGAAAACATTTATTTGCAGTGGCTGCACCCACCACGTCCAGCGGCTCTTTTTTTATTTGCACATTCTCGCATTCCACACCATGCTTCCCTCTTGGGGAGGGGGCCGAGCTAAAAGAGCGTGTTGGCCTGAGAAGTTATGTAGATGTAGATGACATATGAAAGTGGAAAAAATTTAAAATGTTAAATGTAAAATTTAAAAAACAAACAATAAGAAGCGTCCACACGTCCTTTCTCGTTTGTTATGTATAGGTATATTCACTCAGCCTTTATGGAATTGCTCATCAAAATCTATGGAGAGACGACTCAGCTAATATTGGTTAAGCAATCCTTAAATTATAGGACCGAGTAGGAACGCGTGCGACGCTTCGTACGCGTCACAACCTTTATACATGGTATTCAGATATACTGACTGAACCTGTACCTTCTTGGTTTTTCCCGAATTGTTTATTTTTTTACAGATTTTCTACATTTGTCATGTACGTCTAAATAATTTCTAAGGTCAATCCGCTCTTTTAGCTAGTCTCACTCCCCAAGAGACGCACACTGCCCTTTGGAATGTGGAATGAGAAAATGTGCAAAAAATGTTTTGAGTTTGAGTTAGAGGTTTTAAAGCTTAATATTTCCCAGACGGTAAGAAAAAAACACAAAGGTTTGGGGTCCTTTTAGCAACCAATCAGCTTTTCAGATAAACAAAGTTCTTTACAACCGCATCTAATATATTTAAGTTATGTGAATAAACGAACCGATACCTCTCAAGTGAAGCTTAAACAAAAATACTGGCATAAGCCCAGTACTTAGATGCGCTAAATTTTCGTGAGACAGAAAGTGCCATTTATTTCGCTCTGTGCCCAGGGGCCGCTAAAATATAAGGGATGATAATCCTATGGAACCGATACAAAATTTGTAGCGGCTGTACTCCGGGCAGTAATCAGATTGAAAAAAAAACTGGTCGATTAAATATATAGAAAATCACCCGATAGTATTTTGTGCTATTCGATAGTATGTTTCTAGCAGCTCGACAAAGATAAATTCGTTGTGTGTTCCGAGAGGGTACCTAGCAAACAGAGAGTAAAGTTTCAATAAAATGTTGGCAAATAAGCTTTTGAAGGGGGAGATAAATCACCACCGTGATTTTCAACGATCATCAAACGCCAAAAAAGGAAGAAATAGTTATAGATATTCATCTATAATTTGTTGGCACATTTAATATGTTTAACTTATTTGAACGCCTCATATTGCCAAGACACAGACCCGGCAGGGCTGTTAGCAAAATGTTTTGGCTGTTTTATTTTTGGGACCAAGTACTGCTCCACAGGGAGAAGAAGCGAAGGCGACGATTTGGAATCGAAACTATCATATTCCAAGTCATTTTTTCAAACTCAGGAATGTGCAAAGAGTGTAGTTAGATGGGTTTCTATAAACACACACATATGTATATGATTTATAAATCTCACATGTGTAGACAAACAACCCTCCTGGTGTCTTTCCTGCAGATATGGATTTACTCAATGTTGTCGGCGCTTATCTCGTTGATCTTCCTCCTAATCTAGTGCAAGAGCCGCCAATCCCGCCAAAAGCAATCTCCTGCATGGATCCATTTTTCTTTCTTTGTTTTATTATCCTTTTACTCACTTTTCACGCATTTTCAAAAAGCAAACAAAGCCAAACGGCTTCGTGAGATATGTAACCTTACGGAATGCACCTTTCACCTAAGGTCACACTATGCTCCTAGCAAAATATATTGCACAGTTTGCTAGCAAACGTGTTATCAAATCTGAGTGCTAGGCTTTCCCAATGACTTGATTCTGTCGACAAAAAAAATAATTCTATCTTCCGCTGCGATACTTATAGTATTTAATCGGCTAGTTTTTTGGCCTATTTTCTGCATATCTAAGTACACAACTGCAAAATTCTAGAGTAAAATTTCTGTCCAACCAAAATCATGGTTGATTTCTTATCGTTTGTATGGGAATATCATATCTGCTTCGGTCAACCGAAAAATTAGCGCATTTGAGTACTGGGCTTAAAGTCTGACTTCTTTTAGTATAATTTGATATTAAAAAAGGTTTATATTCTTACATTCAAGATTCGGTCAGACTAATCTCAATATCATTTGAAAACCTGTCCCATTCAAAATAGAATAACATTGCAAAATCGTTTTTTACAGGATGAGTAATACGTATATATCTTTCTAGCTTCGCAGCAAATGCAAATTTTATAATCTAGTGGTACTGAAAATGTGAATTCACGTAAATAACAACATTAAACGATTCTTGAATTGGTGAGCACAAAAATGTATACATTATACATATATGGTATGAATACAAAAAATGTTTACAAAAACCGACTCCATAGTATGGACCACTTATGTTTCAAAACAATTTAAATTGTCTATTTCATTTTTGTAAATTTATATCGGTGAAAAAGCTTCATCAACAGCCATAAACTAAAGTTTCTCAGGTCTGATATGTCTCGATACAGCAAGTTTGAAAAATCAATAATTAATTTTACCCAATTTTGCCCTTAAATTAAATTTTTGTAATATGGGTTTTGCTGAGGTGAAGAGTAATTAAATATATTTGTATATGCTTGTGTGTGTTTGTACATATAACAGTTTAAACATGTACTATGTAATATCCGTAATATTCCGTAATATCGTATTACGAATGACAACATATGTGGATACATTTGGGGGCGTGGCATCTTCAATGTCTTAAATATTTTCATTTGTAAATACGTATTTATATTTATGTACATTGAACTGCAATGTCTGTATATCATATGCACATATATGTGCATACATACATACATATGTACAAACATATCGGTTTTACAAAAAAAACTTAAAGACATGTACATATGTATGTATGTACATATATGTATACATATGTATGTATGTATTTATGTATGTATGAAATTTGGAATCATACCATACCATCATTATTCAGCTCCTATTCCTTACATCATAAACGAGAAGGGACGTGTGAGACGCTTCTTACGCGTCACAACTTTTATGACCGGCACTTAGCGGTTATTTGTCAAATTTTACATATTTTCTTCATTTGTCATCTACATCTACAACACTTCTCACACCAACACGCTCCTTTAGCTCGCCGCCCTTCCCTAGACCCACACACTGCAGACTCGCGACAGAGACAGAGCCCGCACACAAAAAAAAACAAATATAAGCTTATTTATTTTTTATGATTTATTTATGATATTTAAAGCTTAAGTAATAATGTGTAGGCGTTTTGTTTGTCGGCGTGTGAAGACTCGTATGATATCACACTAAATCAAGTTTTTTTTTTCGAAATTTCGCAATACAACGGGCAAAAATCTCTCAAATCCACAATTTTGAAGATATTGATTTTGAAGTTTTGACGCGTCTTACATATGTACGTTCCAACTCGTTACATTTGAAATCTTTTACGTATTTATATTTTTAATTGGGTATAATTTATAGATGCATTTATCAGCTTTTTAGAATGACATTAAAATCAGATGTAAGATTCTCAAGTTAAACGCAGTACTCAGATGCGACAGAATCAGGGGTGATATTTCCATGCCTGTTTTTTGTTCGACAGAACAGCTATACATGCAAAAGGACATCGAAAATATGTCAACTGGTTTTGGGAATTTGGATATATTTGATGGGAACACGGTTAAGCCTAGTACACAGATCCGATAACACGTTTAATATATTTTGCTAGGGGCAGTGAGTGACCAAAGGTGAAAACCGCAAAAAAATGAATAAGAATTAAAGAAACGAGAAGGGACGTGTGAGACGCTTCTTAAGCGTCAAAACTTTTATACCCGGCACTCAGGACTACATCTAGATGTAGAAGACATCGCCAACCACTAGATATCGTTCACATTACAGAACACGTAGTAAAAGCCTACTAAATAAAATACATCAAACAAATTGGATCAGTTAATATTTTCCAATTTATGAGATATTTAAAACAGCAATAAAATTGGTACATTCTTGGACCGATAGGTTTCACAGCAAATTTTTCGAAAGTGGCGCCATCTATGAAAATTTCTTGTACGCAACTTTGATGGTCACTCTTTTTCTAATACAGAGCGTTAAAAACCGAGTCTTGGTTAAAAGTCGGAAGAGTCATCGCCAGGGGGAGGGCAGAGGCAGGGGCCGAGTGAAGCAGAAGCAGAGTGTGAATGAGAGAATGTAAAATAAGCAACAAAAGCTGCGGGACAGGGTGGGTTTAGCCACTGGAAAATTAATTTCCCCATTGTGGCTATAGTAATGATCCGATCGGATCCCAATGTGGTGATCTGATAGATATGGCCATTTCCTACGGACTGGCGTTTTTAGTTTTCTTTTATCTTCAAAACTGTAGATTTGGGAGGTTTTCGCCTTTTCAGTGTGAGCATATAGCAGTCTGGATGCAAAATTTGGTGGCTCTAGCTCTTATAGTCTCTGAGAACTAGCCGACAAACAAGACGGACAAACGGACAGACAGACATGGCTCTATCGACTCGGCTATTGATGCTTATCAAGAATATATATACTTTATGGGGTCGGAAACGCTTCCTTCTGTGCGTTACATACAACCTTTATTCCCCAAATACAATATATCCTATTTACTCTTCGAGTACCGGGTATAAAAATGGAAAAATAAATGCATTGAAGCAGGACCCTCCTTTTGTTGGGATTGGAGGCTCTTGTCGTAGCGGAGGAGGAGGGCAATCAATCCCGACATCGTTGAGTAAACCTATATCTGCGGGAAAGAAACATAAAGGGTCGTTTTTCTATAGATGTGAGTATTACAACTTATATACATTGTGCATATGTATGGGAACAAATCTAACAATTCCCTTTGGACATTCCGCAGTTAGAAAATATGATGGAGACGACATTAGTATTCTTTGAGAATTTGCATATGTCTAAGAATAACTTCTGCAGCCTTCTTGGATTATTGGAGTAGCAGCGCCGTGACAAGGAATATTTTCGCCCAGGGCGAAGTTGTAAAACGTCTCCTTCGCCCCATCCCCTCCCTCCTTTCGGCAAGACCCTGTGGAGAAGTACATGGAACCAACAGGAAAACAGCTTAAAACATTTTGATAACAGCCCAGTCGGGTCGGTGTCTTAACATAATAAAGCCCGAAGCTCTCGAAAAAATTAAACAAATTAAAAATGGAAATAAATGTAATACATGCTAGTTCATGTATAGGAATTGTTTCTTTTTATACCCGGTACTCGAAGAGTAAATAGGGTATATTGTATTTGTGTGAATAACAGTTGTATGTAGCTAGTAGTTGGGGGGCGAGCTAAAAGGCGTAAGAAATTATGTAGATGTAGATGACATTAGTACAAAAAATGTAAAATTTTAAAGAAAAAAAACTGCTATGATACAGATGTCCTGATGTACTGAGTACCGGGCATAAAAGTTGTTACGCGTATGAAGCGTCTCACACGTCCCTTCTCGTTTTATTGTTAGGTCATATCCTTTACCATGAAGATTCTTAGCAAAAATTTGGATAAAAGGATACGGAAAACCAAACTGTCATCGATGGAATCCTCAACAACGGTTAATTGCCTGTTGAGTTGGTAAATTTTAGCGGAGAGGTCAGCAAAACCTTCGGGGAAAAGTTGTGTCGAGGCTTTTTAGATATAAAAAAGTCTAAATGTTAAATCTAAAACTTAATTTAATTGATCACCATATCTTAATATTTCTGTTTTGCTTGAAATAATTTTAAATTAACTTTAAGTAATCTTTTAAACTTAACTTTAATTTTTTAGAAGAAATTAAAGGTTTCTTTTTTAACACATAGCAGATATGTTGATCTTTGATATAATTTATTTCTATTTACGTTAACTTGGGGGGAGCAATGATGTGCACATGTTCTCAATAGCAATCAACATGTTCCAGATATCAATCTCTTTATCATCAACAAATAGGCCATCCCAGAAAGATACAAATGAGAAACTTTTAAATAGCGAAAAATAAAAAACTAAAAAAACTCGCATGTACTCAATTTTGCACTTTTCGTTCATTTATAATTCTAAATTAGAATTCAGAGAATTGACGTTCAATATTTCTTTTTGTATATTCTAGTAATACTAACATCAAATTAAGACATTAAGACAAATATGTTGTACCTGAGAAAGAAGAAACAATATCGATAAATTTAAAATATTATTGTGCAGCTTACTGAAATTGGCTATGTGACATCTAAAGCTGCTAAAAGACTTGGCATTAGCCTCTTTTGCGACATTATAAGTCTAGCTTTCGGGTGCAAGGGAGACCTTGGACTTGTTGTTTTGGGACAAAATTTCGCATCTTTTCCACTATGATCACCACCGATTGCTAATGCCAAGTTTTTTATCTACAAAAATATTGGTTACGTTTGCATTATGCATTTATAAGTTATGGGCGACGCAACCTGCTATGAACATGTACTCATCATTGCTCCCCACTGTATGTATTCAAACTATAGGGCTAAGGGGTGTACGAACGACGAGTATGCATCAACTGACAGAGTACCGGGTACTATCCTACTTTAGCAGCGTCTCACAACGTGTTTTCTCGTTTTTAGTTCTTATGGAGTGCAGAGCATCGATATATGAATTTAAAATGTTTTATTCAAATGTGTTTTTTTATTTTTTATAGCAACAACATGAATCCAGCACATAATTTGAACATGGATCCATCTTTGGTGCAGGAGGCAAACAGTGTGCAAGCCCAGTATGCATCATTTCAAAATTTCGAACAATTTTCGGCAGCTGGATATACAAATTCACCAATATACATCACAAAGCCGCCAGGGATTGGAGGCATATCACATATTACGCCTCATTGTTCAGTACTTGGTCCACAGAATAAAATCGAGACAGGTTCTCCAGAAGTAGGCCTTGCCGGTATGGAGAATCATTCACTGGGTCCAACAGTAAGATATATACAAGCAGCCCAATTTGATGAGACGCCAGATTATGGGATATCAGGTATACCTTGTGGTGTAGAGTCCCACTATACCGATGAATCCGTAGTACCTTACGGCTTCACGACAGAACCGGGCTATGGAATACAAGGAACAAGCTCTAATCTGAAACAATTCACTGCAAATCCTTTTGATGATAACCTCAATGGGTATGAAACTGTTGGCGACTCTCAATGTCGACCTTTTGACGGTACAGCTGATTTCAAATTGCCTCAGTTCGCCATAAGTTCGATTAATGCTGTTGCCCCCAGAGGGGTAGGGGAGAAAGAAGCTTATATCGGCGGATCTGACAATGACCTTTGCTCAACCATGAGGTGGCGTGACCCAAATCTTTCAGAAGTAATAAGTTTTCTTAGCAATCCGAACAATGCTATAAAAGCAAATGCAGCAGCATATTTGCAACATTTATTTTACATGGATGATCCGAATAAACAACGTACTAGATCATTGGGAGGAATACCACCATTGATTCGATTGTTGTCGTATGATTCTCCTGAAATACATAAGTAAGTACAGAAATACACCCTGAATTTTAAATCTTAAAAGCATGATTTAACGAGAAGGGGCGTGTGAGACGCTTCTTACGCGTCACAACTTTTATACCCGGCACTCAGTACAACATATGCACCTTAGCGGTTATTTGTCAAATTTTACATTTTTTCTTCATCTGTCATCTTGTAGTTGTTGTGATGAGTGTGGTTGTGCGAGGAAATCGAGCGACGGGAAGGGATCTGGGTGTGTGACGTCTGAGCGCCGTCTCCGTCGCGGGCGTGTGTTTTTTGTTTGTTTACGCCCTGCCCCACCCAATTTTCAACCTTCTCAGTCACCGTCCCCCTCCTGTCTCCGTCCCAGGCTCACTTCGTCCTCGTCTTCGTCTCACACTTACTCTCTTACATTTTTCTTGTTGTTTTCGACGCCCTGTCCCACCCAAATCGGTGACCTTTACTTAAAGAGGTAACAGGCTATAATAATGATCCGATCGGATCCCAATGGTGATCTGATCTGGTGATCTTTTAGTTTTCTTTTATCTTCAAAACTGTAGCTTTGGGAGGTTTTCGCCCTTTTGCGGGGTCAGAAGGGGGCGGGGCTAATTTTTTAAATACACTGGTTTCAGTGTGAGCATACAGCAGTCCGGAGCCAAAATTTGGGGGCTCTAGCTCTTATAGTCTCTGAGAATTAGCCGACAAACAAGACGGACAGACAGACATGGCTCTATCGACTCGGCTATTGATGCTTATCAAGAATATATATACTTTATGGGGTCGGAAACGCTTCCTTCTGTGCGTTACATACAACCGTTATTCACAAAAATACAATATATAAAATACCCTATTTACTCTTCGAGTACCGGGTATAAAAACGCCATTCCGTACTGAATGGCCATATCTATCAGATCACTGAAATGGAATCGGATTGGATCATTATTATAGCCAGAATGAAGAAATTATTTTTCAGTGGATAAACCCACCCCGACCAGCAGATTTTGTTGTTTTCACATTCTCTCATTCACACTCTGCTTCTGCAGTGTGCGGCCTCTGCCTCTGCCGTGGATTTGCAGTGTGTGGCTCTAGGGGAGGGGGCGAGCGAAAATAGCTTGTTGGCATGAGAAATTATGTATGTAGTTGTAAATGTAGATAACAGATGTAGAAAAAATGTAAAATTGAAGAAAAAAAACAATGTGTTACATCTACACTGACTGAGTACCTTGTATAAAAGTTGTGACGCGTAAGATGCGGCTCAAATGTCCCTTCTCGTTTAGTTTAGTCTAAAGTAGAATTTCGGAAAAAATGTAGTCATTTAGACCACGCCTTCCTGCGATCCCCATACCAACTGAAACCAATTTACGTCATATTTATTATAAAAAAAATTTATTGATAAGATTAAGTATGATTAAAGATTCTTTAAATTAGTTTGGAACTTTAAAAATATATTTGATTGAATGATTGATTTGTTTAATGTAATTTGATTTGAATCGGCCCAACATGCGATTGCATTTCGCCTAGAATTTATTTACCAAAGCAATAAACTGGTTAATTTTCTTTTAAATTATAATAGTTACTTACTTTCTAAAGTACTTTTTGTTGTTGCTCCATAACTCCAGCAGTGCTGCATAAGTTAACTTAGAGGTATCTGCAAAATGTAATATTTGCCGAAAATGGGCAAAAGCGGGCAAAAAGCATTAACACCAGTTGATTCTATACTAACTGATTAATAACACTACTCGCAACGAGAAGGGATATGTGAGACGCTTCTTACACGTCCCAACTTTATACCCTGCACTCAGTACTACATCTGCACCTTAGCGGTGTTTTGTCAAATTTTACATTTTTTCTTCATCTGTCATCTACATCTACAACACTTCTCACACCAACACGCTCCTTTAGCTCGCCCCCCTTCCCTAGACCCACACACTGCAGACTCGCGGCAGAGGCAGGGGCCGCTGACTACACGAAGCTGAGTGTGAAATAGAATGTGAAAAAAGAACTAAAGCCACTGCAAATTGATTTCTTTATTATTTCTATAATAATGATCTAATCGGAATTTTTAAGATAAAAGAAAACTAAAAACGCCATTCCGTAGGGAATGACCATATCTATCAGTTCACCAAATTGGGATCCTACCCACCCCGTCCCGCAGCTTATATTTGTTTTTTTTTCACATTCTCTCATTCACACTCTGCTTCGTGTAGTGCGCGGCCTCTGCCTCTGCCGCGTCTCTGCCTCTGCTTCTGCCGTGAGTCTGCAGTGTATGCCTCTAGGGGAGGGTGGCGCGCTAAAAGAGTGTGTTCGCGTGAGAAGTGTTGTAGATGTTGATGACAGATGAAGAAAAAATTTAAAATTTAATTTTGTGAGGTATTTTTTACGAAATTTTGAATTTAAAAACTCGGGAAAGACGAAAAAAAATTAAATCCTGAGTCCACTATTCTACTTGGGCGTCGTTTATGGATTTGCTCATCAAAATGTATGGAGAGACGGCTAAGCTAAAATTATTCAAGCAATTGTTAGAGTCATCGTTTCTTTTTTTCACATAACTAAGTATCCTTCACCTGCTTGTAATGAACTTAGCCAAAAGCTCTATAAGCTCTATAAAGATAGTGAAAGCATCTATAAAGTGTTGATTAGGCTTTAAAACGCAACATATTTGATTTTAGTGAAAGAAAAAAATAAGTCATTTGTCCAATATTTTGGTATAAATAGGTGCATAATTGGGTGTCGTTTAAGGCATTGCTCGTCAAAATCTATGCATTTCTTTACGAACGTGAATGTGAAAAAACAAAAAAAAATAGGAGCTTAGAGCTAGAGCTCTAATGTACCCTTGCATGTACCATGCAATAACAGTTAAATCGTAGCTGAGAAACTGGGCGAGAGGCCACTTGCTTTAAGTTTTCGGAAATTTGTTACAATTTGTAAAACTTAAGGGCCATCGACGGACCTTTACCCTTCGGGTGGGGCATATATTATATGTACATTTCTATTGTATAAATTAATTTTATCGTCATAACAAATTAATTTCTATGTCTATGTCAGTCAATTATGTAAATTAATAATTTCGTTTGGTTTTTTTAGAAATGCTTGTGGCGCTCTTCGAAACTTATCTTATGGTAGACAAAATGATGAAAACAAGCGTGGAATACAAAATTCTGGAGGAATAGAAGCGTTAGTTCATCTTCTTTGTCGTTCTCAAGAGACAGAAGTAAAAGAATTGGTAACTGGAGTTTTATGGAATATGTCTTCCTGTGAAGATATCAAGCGGTCAATTATTGATGAAGCCCTAGCTGCTATAGTCTGCAACGTTATAAAACCTCATTCTGGATGGGATCCAGTTTGTTGTGGTGACACTTGTTTTTCTACAGTATTTCGAAATGCTTCGGGGGTGTTGCGAAATGTCAGTTCAGCTGGAGAGCATGCAAGAGGGTGTCTTCGCAATTGCGAACAGTTAGTGGAATGTCTTTTGTATGTAGTTCGAGCTGCAATAGACAAAAACAATATTGGAAACAAAACAGTAGAAAACTGCGTATGTATACTTCGAAATCTCTCGTACAGATGTCAGGAAGTGGAAGATCCCAATTACGATAAACATCCCTTCATTACGCAAGAAAGGGTTATTCCCTCTTCGTCGAAGGGTAAAAAAATAAATCAATTATTTTTAATTTCAATTTGTTAACATGTTATTTTGCATTTCTAGGTGAAAACTTAGGATGTTTTGGAACAAGTAAAAAAAAGAAGGAAGTATCTGCAACTGAAGCTCTTCAGGAATATAGCATATCCACAGAGTATTCTAAAAGTTCAGTAACTAATAGCCAGATAAATAAAGGCTACGAACAATTATGGCAACCGGAAGTTGTGCAGTATTACTTGTCGTTATTGCAAAGTTGTTCTAATCCTGAAACACTTGAAGCTGCTGCAGGAGCAATTCAAAATTTATCTGCATGTTATTGGCAACCCAGCATTGATATTCGTGCCACTGTACGTAAAGAAAAAGGTCTACCAATACTGGTAGAGCTTCTTCGGATGGAAGTTGATCGCGTAGTCTGCGCAGTTGCTACTGCCCTACGGAATCTAGCTATTGATCAACGAAATAAAGAACTAATTGGAAAGTACGCAATGCGTGACTTAGTTCAAAAACTTCCGTCTGGAAATGTACAGCATGACCAAAACACATCGGATGATACAATAACAGCTGTATTGGCTACAATTAATGAAGTCATAAAAAAGAATCCAGAATTTTCTCGTTCACTTTTAGATGCAGGTGGTATAGACCGACTAATGAATATATCTAGACGAAAAGAAAAATATACTTCTTGTGTAATAAAGTTTGCTAGTCAAGTTTTGTATACGATGTGGCAACACCATGAACTCCGAGACGTCTACAAAAAGAATGGATGGAAAGAGCAAGATTTCATAAGTAAACATTTCACTGCACATACCACTCCGCCAAGTTCACCAAACAATGCCAATAACACTCTTAACCGACCAATGGCATCTCAGGGACGTACGCGCTATGAAGACAGAACAATTCAGCGAGCACCTAGTACTTCGTACAGGAATAATGACTCTAGTGGAGCCGTTATGTCGAATAATGAATCAGCCTTGCTTTCGGAAATGGTTAGAAAACAATTATAAAATGTATATTTGTTTGTTAATTATTTAATTAGTATTAGATACACGTGAAGTATTTAATTCTTAAATTATTCTTAAATAATACAGTCTTTCTTTTACATTAACATATAAGTTTTTAAAGCATATGCCAATACATATTGTAAAGGATTATATTCATTATACATCTGGTACTTTAATCTGATTACTTAATAAATACACTAAGATATATCCATGTACGCTAAGAGTATTGTTATTGTTATATAACTCTGTTTTTCAAGTGCAGTGTAAAAATGGGCAGATTTAACGCAGATTATTTTCTGATCACTTGAAATATATAATACCTATAAGATTACCCGACACGATTTTCCTCAAGGAACCAACCCCACTTTGTATACAAAATATGATTAGAAATGGTCTGATGACACTTTTTTGTTGTCTATGGCAGAACTTTTTTTTAAGAATGTTTCAATTTTGTTTTCTCACATAACTTAAGTGCCTTAGATCTGGTTGTAAAAAATGTATTTACCTGAAAAGCTGATTAATGCAGCTAAAAGTGGACCCAAACACTTTCTGGTTTTAGAGTACTGTCTGGGAAATATGAAGCCTTCAAATTTTGATTTTTGTGCGGTATTTTTTACGAAATGTTGACATTAAAAACTAGGGTGGGTTAATGAATTTTAGCTCAGCCGTCTCTTCATAGATTTTGATAAGCAATACCTTAAACGACGCCGAATGAATGCATGGAAAACGAGAAGGGACGTGTGAGACGCATCTTACGCGTCACAACTTTTATACCCGGTACTCAGTCAGTGTAGCTGTACCACATTGTTTTTTTATACCTGATACTCGAAGAGTAAATAGGGTATATTGTATTTGTGCGAATAACGGTTGTATGTAACGCACAGAAGGACGCGTTTCCGACCCCATAAAATATAAATATTCTTGATCAGCATCAACAGCCGAGTCGGTTGAGCCATGTCTGTCTGTCCGTGTGTCCTTCGATACCTTCGGCTGAGAGAGTTTGGCGCATGAAACAACTATATAAGCATGAAGCAATTATAGAATGAGGGTCGGCAAAATAAGGAAAGCGTAATGCTGTCAATAAGTTCGAGTGAAAGGGCTCTGCGTTGTAGGTGTGAGTGAAACGACAATGGAGTGTGCTGATTAACCCTTTTATGGCATGGGGTTTAAAGTTGCTGTTGGAAGCTGCCGAGCTTTTTCGGCAACTCTGACTCCACATTACAATTATTCTCCGTTTTAGTTTTTGATATATTTGTTTATTATTGGACGATTTTATACAATTTAAAGGGGACGTGGCCGTGAACTACGATTCGGTTTGTTAAAATGTACAATGGTCTAGAGCTCTATTAAAGTAACGGGTTCGCGTTGGACATAGAAAGTAAATAATTAATTGGACTGCTCGGAGATGCGCGGCGATCGACAATATTTTAGACAGGCACTAAGAAAACGGCAAAGCACTGCAATATAAGCAGTACGGAGGGAGCATACAAGTTAACACATAAGCAATAACATGGGACACCCTAACTTAGCGCACAAGAAATGTGAAATATCATGTGCCGCCCTAACTTATCCAGTCCGATACGGAGGGCGCCGATGCAGTAGATGCCGTTGCAGCGGGCGGCTCTGTTATCTGATTGGGCGCCAGCGATCGCATGATCTTGTTTACGCGTAGGCGGCTCTTATCTCTTGTGAGCGCGGTTTCGGTGTAGGTTTAGAAGTAAGTTTAGTTTAGAATTGGACGAATAAATGAACGGAGCGTTCACATAAACTCCGACACGAGTCGTAAAACGTGCATTGATATAATTATATTGTTGAGCCTTAAGGGCCAACGAAATAGAGGGCAATTACCCTCTCAACATAATCTTCGGTAGAAGACTCAGTTGCCAACGGCAACCACCGTCCCCCGCTACAAGAGCGGGCCACGGTAACGCTGATCGTTTATGAGTTGGGACTATAGAAACAAGGTCGAATACGACAGCGACGAGAGCCTAGACTTATTGTACCAGCCACCAGTCAGAACAGTGCAGAATCAATTTAAAATGGACCCAGCGATGATAAAAGCGTTAGTAGAAGGCGCAATCAACACAGCCCTCGTCGAACAGGAACGACGACTGAGTGCAGAATTTAGCAGGGAACTCGAAAAAGTTAGAAATAGTGTGAGCGCTCTAACTGTAGGTGTCCCTCATGTGGAAACTTATAAGAGAGTGACCATTGACACTAGTATAAAATGTGAAGTGAAACTAGATATCATAAAATCAGTACCAACTTTCAACGGGAATCATGAGGAATATGTGTCTTGGAGACAATCTGCTCTAGATGCGTACGAAGTTTTCAAAAACTACTCTGGTAGTCAGACACACTACGAGGCTGTGGCCATCATAAAAAATAAAATCTGTGGAACAGCTCGAGCATTGCTCACATCGCACAACACGGTGCTCAATTTTGATGCAATCATAGCTAGACTCGATTGCACATATGCGGACAAAACATCCCTACGAGTATTACGTCAACACTTGGAAATGGTTAGGCAGGGTGAAACCGATCTAATGGAATATTATGACGAAGTCGAGAGAAAGCTCACGCTCGTCACTAACAAAGTGGTCATGACTCATAATGAGGAGGCAGCTACCATTCTCAACGAGGAAATTAGGAATGATGCTTTACACGCATTCATAGCGGGCCTCAAGAGGCCGCTAAAATTGTTCGTTCTCCCGGCACAGCCCAAGGATTTGCCATCCGCCTTAGCTCTAGCTCGCGAGGCCGAAAATAGCATTGAGAGAAGCGCATTTGCCGCTACGTATGCAAAGGTGATCGAGGATAAAGACCATTCAGGCGACGGCAATAGACAGGGTCATCGGGCCCAGGCCAGACAAGGTAGAGGTCAGGAAAAGAACCCACATTTTGTGGGAAAAAGTAATCAAAATAGGCAGCAACAGGGTGATCCTTGGCCAAAGCCAAACGATAAAGAGGCCCCACAACAAAACCAAGTGCAGCCTATGGAAGTTGACCCATCGATGTCTAGGTTTAGGCAACAGACCAATTGGGGGAAACCACAGAGCGACGTCACACAGGGCGAAGCTCAGAAAAGGCGGAACACGTCAGATCGTATATCTGGGCAAAGACGCCAACGGATAAATAATATAATACAGCAGGCCCCTAACCAAGGGGAACAAGAATATGCAAACTTAGCCGAGGCCGCGGTTGCGGAAATTGACGAAGAAAGTGACTCGGCTAGCGGCAACGACCTGTTGANGGCAGGGTGAAACCGATCTAATGGAATATTATGACGAAGTCGAGAGAAAGCTCACGCTCGTCACTAACAAAGTGGTCATGACTCATAATGAGGAGGCAGCTACCATTCTCAACGAGGAAATTAGGAATGATGCTTTACACGCATTCATAGCGGGCCTCAAGAGGCCGCTAAAATTGTTCGTTCTCCCGGCACAGCCCAAGGATTTGCCATCCGCCTTAGCTCTAGCTCGCGAGGCCGAAAATAGCATTGAGAGAAGCGCATTTGCCGCTACGTATGCAAAGGTGATCGAGGATAAAGACCATTCAGGCGACGGCAATAGACAGGGTCATCGGGCCCAGGCCAGACAAGGTAGAGGTCAGGAAAAGAACCCACATTTTGTGGGAAAAAGTAATCAAAATAGGCAGCAACAGGGTGATCCTTGGCCAAAGCCAAACGATAAAGAGGCCCCACAACAAAACCAAGTGCAGCATATGGAAGTTGACCCATCGATGTCTAGGTTTAGGCAACAGACCAATTGGGGGAAACCACAGAGCGACGTCACACAGGGAGAAGCTCAGAAAAGGCGGAACACGTCAGATCGTATATCTGGGCAAAGACGCCAACGGATAAATAATATAATACAGCAGGCCCCTTACCAAGGGGAACAAGAATATGCAAACTTAGCCGAGGCCGCGGTTGCGGAAATTGACGAAGAAAGTGACTCGGCTAGCGGCAACGACCTGTTGAATTTTTTTAGGGAGCGCTCCCAATTGCCGTTCGTCGAGCGACAGTTGGCTGGCAAAACACTAAAAATTTTAATCGACACTGGTGCGGCTAAAAATTACGTAAAGCCCATAAAGGAGCTGAAAAACGTAACTTCGGTCGACGCCCCCTTCACCGTGAGCTCGATACATGGCTCCAGTGAAATAAAAAACAAGTGCCTAATGAATATTTTCGGGCAAAACGCCCCATTTTTTTTGTTAGACACTCTAAGTACGTTTGATGCCATTATAGGTTCCGATTTGCTAACGCGAGCGGGAGCGGCATTGAACCTGCGCAGCAGAACAATCAGATACGGAAACGCAACTGAACAACTTAGGTTCCACAACTGTGAAAACGTAAATTTCACCAAAGTCGATGACCTGGTGGTCCCAGGCTCGGTAAAATCCGAGTTCAAAAAGATGATACTGAAGAGAATTCAAGTTTTTTCGACCTCTAACGAGGCGCCAGGAAATTTGTAGAGCTCCGTCTTGTCTCAGAAACTTCACCCGCTTTTCCAAATGGGTTCCTTATTGTTTTCTGATCCCTTGTTCGATTGGGGCGACATGAGTCTTCTTGCCCATGTTCGCCTGGAACCTTGCCGTCAAGATTAATCCCACTCCCACCAGTTATTCCTGTTAGACTTTATTAAGTTTGAAAACAAAATGAGATTTAAGGTATCATTCCCGCAGGTTTGACGGAATACTCTTCCTACTCCCTTCTACTACAACTGCGCGGATCACCGCCTTTTATACCGTTAAAATGTTTGAGTTGTTCCCACATTCAGATATAGAACATAAAAAAATCCGTTGTCCGCTTTAAGGATACATGGCCAGAAGCCTAGACTTCCTGATAACAGCATTAAAGGTCGTAGCAAGTACCCCCGACGAGTTGGGCTTCGAAAAAATAGCAGCTTGGAGAATCAAACAATAGACTGATTAACTGAGTACTGATTAACACAGAGGCACAGAAACAGGATGCTAATTTCGGTAGTCCAAATCTCATGATTACGATCACACTTGCCAAAGCGAATATCCCACTAAGACCTAAAATCTATTTTTACCGAACAGCTCACAGAGGTCCCAGTAGCTTATTTGTTGGGAGTATGTAAGAATATAAGAATTTTTCATTTCATATTTAAGTAGAATGCTCCCAGGTTAAAATTATCTTTATGTCGCGAAGTACACGCCGGCGGCTCTGCTTCATGACGCACGCAACCCAGCCACCTGGCCACCACCATCCTGTTGCATCAATGCTGTAGTAGTGGACGATGGCATAATCATCATAAATGGGCAGCGAGCAACGGTCAGCGTTGACAATGGACCTCTAAGGACGACAAGAGAGGCCCACCTCATCACGTTCGAAGACAGAACCGTGATCAACAGCACCCTGTTCTTAAACCTCAACAAAGCATTGAGGAAAGTTCCAGGAATCGTAGCTTCGCCTTTGCTGTCAATAACGGGGCACGGTGAAATCCTAAGCCTACCACGACTACAATCGATGAACGAGCACAATCTAAGGGCCATCCAAGAACTTAGAAGCGACATGACATCCGGTGGGTCACCNATGCGTATGAAGTTTTCAAAAACTACACTGGTAGTCAGACACTACGAGGCTGTGGCCATCATAAAAAATAAAATCTGTGGAACAGCTCGAGCATTGCTCACATCGCACAACACGGTGCTCAATTTTGATGCAATCATAGCTAGACTCGATTGCACATATGCGGACAAAACATCCCTACGAGTATTACGTCAACACTTGGAAATGGTTAGGCAGGGTGAAACCGATCTAATGGAATATTATGACGCTCGTCACTAACAAAGTGGTCATGACTCATAATGAGGAGGCAGCTACCATTCTCAACGAGGAAATTAGGAATGATGCTTTACACGCATTCATAGCGGGCCTCAAGAAGCCGCTAAAATTGTTCGTTCTCCGGGCAGAGCCCAAGGATTTGCCATCCGCCTTAGCTCTAGCTCACGAGGCCGAAAATAGCATTGAGAGAAGCGCATTTGCCGCTACGTATGCAAAGGTGATCGAGGATAAAAACCATTCAGGCGACGGCAATAGACAGGGTCATCGGGCCCAGGCCAGACAAGGTAGAGGTCAGGAAAAGAACCCAAATTTTGTGGGAAAAAGTAATGTTTTATCCGTCGTTGTCCCACTAGGAACCGGTTTCCCAAACGATAAAGAGGCCCCACAACAAAACCAAGTGCAGCCTATGGAAGTTGACCCATCGATGTCTAGGTTTAGGCAACAGACCAATTGGGGGAAACCACAGAGCGACGTCACACAGGGCGAAGCTCAGAAAAGGCGGAACACGTCAGATCGTATATCTGGGCCCCTAACCAAGGGGAACAAGAATATGCAAACTTAGCCGAGGCCGCGGTTGCGGAAATTGACAAAGAAAGTGACTCGGCTAGCGGCAACGACCTGTTGAATTTTTTAGGGAGCGCTCCCAATTGCCGTTCGTCGAGCGACAGTTGGCTTGCAAAACACTAAAAATTTTAATCGACACTGGTGCGGCTAAAAATTACGTAAAGCCCATAAAGGAGCTGAAAAACGTAACTTCGGTCGACACCCCCTTCACCGTGATCTCGATACATGGCTCCAGTGAAATAAAAAACAAGTGCCTAATGAATATTTTCGGGCAAAACGCCCCATTTTTTTTGTTAGACACTCTAGCTACGTTCGATGCCATTATGGGTTCCGATTTGCTAACGCGAGCGGGAGCGGCATTGAACCTGCGCAGCGGAACAATCAGATACGGAAACGTAACTGAACAACTTAGGTTCCATAACTGTGACAACGTAAATTTCACCAAAGTCGATGACCTGGTGGTCCCAGACTCGGTAAAATCCGAGTTTAAAAAGATGATACTGAAGAGAATTCAAGTTTTTTCGACCTCTAACGAGGCGCTTCCTTTAAACATCTCGAGGCAGAACAGAGTCTTTGAAGTGGGCGAAAAGGTTTACCCAAGGAATAACAAAAGACTAGGGAACAAGCTAACCCCGCTGTACTCAGAAGAACGGGTACAAGCGGACCTTGGAACGGCAGTTCTAATTAAGGGGAGGGTGGTCCATAAGGACAATCTGAAATAATTCAAACTTTTGTTTTACAGATTTAAGGTATCATTCCCGCAGGTTTGACGGAATACTCTTCCTACTCCCTTCTACTACAACTGCGCGGATCACCGCCTTTTATACCGTTAAAATGTTGGAGTTGTTCCCACATTCAGATATAGAACATAAAAAAATCCGTTGTCCGCTTTAATGATACATGGCCAGAAGCCTAGACTTCCTGATAACAGCATTAAAGGTCGTAGCAAGTACCCCCGACGAGTTGGGCTTCGAAAAAATAGCAGCTTGTAGAATCATAGACTGATTAACTGAGTACTGATTAACACAGAGGCACAGAAACAGGATGCTAATTTCGGTAGTCCAAATCTCATGATTACGATCACACTTGCCAAAGCGAATATCCCACTAAGACCTAAAATCTATTTTTACCGAACAGCTCACAGAGGTCCCAGTAGCTTATTTGTTGGGAGTATGTAAGAATATAAGAATTTTTCATTTCATATTTAAGTAGAATACTCCCAGGTTAAAATTATCTTTATGTCGCGAAGTACACGCCGGCGGCTCTGCTTCATGACGCACGCAACCCAGCCACCTGGCCACCACCATCCTGTNTTTGCTAACGCGAGCGGGAGCGGCATTGAACCTGCGCAGCAGAACAATCAGATACGGAAACGTTACTGAAAAACTTAGGTTCCACAACTGTGACAATGTAAATTTCACCAAAGTCGATGACCTGGTGGTCCCAGGCTCGGTAAAATCCGAGTTTAAAAAGATGATACTGAAGAGAATTAAAGTTTTTTCGACCTCTAACGAGGCGCTTCCCTTTAACACCTCAGTCGTCGCCACCATCCGAACTGTGAATGACGAACCAGTCTACTCGAAATTATACCCCTACCCTATGGGAGCAGCAGACTTCGTTAACAAAGAAGTCAAAGAATTCTTGAAGGACGGCATAATCAGGCCATCTAGGTCGCCATAAAACAGCCCAATTTGGGTTGTAGACAAAATGAAATCTGACGCCAACGGCAACAGGAAAAAGCGTCTGGTATTGCCGATCGATACCCTATGCCGAGCATACCCATGATTCTAGCGAACTTGGGAAAGGCAAGATTTTTTACTACCCTAGATCTAAAATCAGGGTACCACCAGATATACATGGCGGAAAAAGACCGCCAAAGACAAAGTTCTTTAAAGAAAGCGTAGAGTTCTGAGGCTTCATAGTTACCAAGGGAGGAGCCAAGACCGACCCAGAAAAAGTAAGAGTAATAAAGGAATACACTGAACCCAAAACACTGTTCAGCCTCAGGTCCTTCCTCGGGCTGGCCAGCTATTACAGGAGCTTTGTCAGAGATTTCGCGACAATAGCGAGACCCTTAACCGCATTACTCAAAGGAGAAAATGGCACAGTCAGCAAACACATGTCCAAGAAAGTTGCGATTCAGTTCGGTGAAACGCAACGCAACGCATTCGACCGTCTGCGAAACATTTTGGCGTCAGAGGACGTCATCCTTACGTACCCTGATTTCAAACTACCCTTTGATCTAACTACCGATGCCTCAGCAAGCGGCATTGGGGCGGTCCTGTCCCAAAACGGCAGGCCAATCACAATGATCTCGCGAACACTAAAAGATTGTGAAGTAAACTACGCCACAAACGAAAGGGAATTGTTGGCAATTGTATGGGCTATAGGGAAGTTACAAAATTACTTATACGGTACCAAGTAAGTAAGAATCTTTACCGATCACCAGCCCTTAACATTTGCTGTGTCCGATAGGAACACAAATGCCAAAATCAAACGGTGGAAAGCCTTTATAGAGGAACATAACGCTAAGGTGTTCTACAAACCGGGTAAGGAAAACTTCGTGGCCGACGCCTTGTCCAGACAAAACATTAATAACCTACACGAAGAGCCTCAGTCCGATGCTGCCACGGTGCACAGCGAGCTCTCTCTGTCTTACACAGTGGAAACCACGGATAAGCCCCTCAACTGTTTCAGAAACCAAATAATTCTAGAAGAAGCTAGCCAGCCTCTACGGCGAAACTTCATAATTTTCGGCGGAAAAACCCGCCACATTATTCACTTCAACGATAAGGACTCACTAATTAAGTCAGTAAAGGAGGTGGTCAATTCCAAGGTCGTGAATGCAATCCACTGTGATCTTCCGACTTTAGCTACCCTCCAACATGCTCTGGTGCTGGAGTTTCCCGCAACCAAGTTCTGGCATTGCAAAAACTTCGTGAACGATATCACAGATGCAAGCGAGCAGGCTGAAATAATTACAGCCGAACACAATCGCGCCCATAGGGCAGCCCAAGAAAATGTTAAGCAGGTCCTTCGTGACTACTATTTCCCGAAAATGACCAAACTTGCTAACGAGGTGGTTATGAACTGCAGAGTCTGCACCAAGGCAAAGTATAACAGACACCAAAAAAAACAAGAGCTGGGGGTCACCCCTGTTCCGTCATACGCCGGAGAAATGCTGCACATTGATATATTCTCCACAGACAAGAAACTTTTTTTGACCTGCATCGACAAGTTCTCAAAGTTTGCCATCGTACAGCCCCTCTCTTCCAGGGCTATAGTAGAGGTACGAGCCCCCATTATACAATTGATAAATTTTTACCCGAATACCAAGACCATATATTGTGACAATGAGCCTTCCTTCAACTCCGAAACAATTACCTCTTTGCTTAAAAACCAATATGGCATCGACATCGTAAATGCACCCCCTCTACAGAGTAGCTCCAACGGGCAAGTAGAGAGATAGCAAGGTGCATAAAAATCGACCAAAAGATTGAGGACACCGTCGAGCTAATCATGCGCGCCACTGTTCTTATGTTGTCCTGCGATGTAAGCCAGTATCTGGTCTTCGGACATCTTCGTTAGGTACATTCGTTGTTGCTAGACTTCAATCGTTAATCTTGGTCTTAACTATTCCGTGTTTTCCGGTTATAGCTGAGGTTTAACATCTCGAGGCAGAACAGAGTCTTTGAAGTGGGTGAAAAGGTTTACCCAAGGAATAACAAAAGATTAGGGAACAAGCTAACCCCGCTGTACTCAGAAGAACGGGTACAAGCGGACCTTGGAACGGCAGTTCTAATTAAGGGGAGGGTGGTCCATAAGGACAATCTGAAATAATTCAAACTTTTGTTTTACAGATTTAAGGTATTATTCCCGCAGGTTTGACGGAATACTCTTCCTTCCTCGTTAAAATGTTGGAGTTGTTCCCACATTCAGATATAGAACATAAAAAAATCCGTTGTCCGCTTTAACGATACATGGCCAGAAGCCTAGACTTCCTGATAACAGCATTAAAGGTCGTAGCAAGTACCCCCGACGAGTTGGGCTTCGAAAAAATAGCAGCTTGTAGAATCAAACAATAGACTGATTAACTGAGTACTGATTAACACAGAGGCACATAAACAGGATGCTAATTTCGGTAGTCCAAATCTCATGATTACGATCACACTTGCCAAAGCGAATATCCCAATAAGACCTAAAATCTATTTTTACCGAACAGCTCACAGAGGTCCCAGTAGCTTATTTGTTGGGAGTATGTAAGAATATAAGAATTTTTCATTTCATATTTAAGTAGAATACTCCCAGGTTAAAATTATCTTTATGTCGCGAAGTACACGCCGGCGGCTCTGTTTCATGACGCATGCAACCCAGCCACCTGGCCACCACCATCCTGTTGCATCAATGCTGTAGTAGTGGACGATGGCATAATCATCATAAATGGGCAGCGAGCAACGGTCAGCGTTGACAATGGACCCCTAAGGACGACAAGAGAGGCCCACCTCATCACGTTCGANTGAAATAATTCAAACTTTTGTTTTACAGATTTAAGGTATCATTCCCGCAGGTTTGACGGAATACTCTTCCTACTCCCTTCTACTACAACTGCGCGGATCACCGCCTTTTATACCGTTAAAATGTTTGAGTTGTTCCCACATTCAGATATAGAACATAAAAAAATCCGTTGTCCGCTTTAATGATACATGGCCAGAAGCCTAGACTTCCTGATAACAGCATTAAAGGTCGTAGCAAGTACCCCCGACGAGTTGGGCTTCGAAAAAATAGCAGCTTGTAGAATCATAGACTGATTAACTGAGTACTGATTAACACAGAGGCACAGAAACAGGATGCTAATTTCGGTAGTCCAAATCTCATGATTACGATCACACTTGCCAAAGCGAATATCCCACTAAGACCTAAAATCTATTTTTACCGAACAGCTCACAGAGGTCCCAGTAGCTTATTTGTTGGGAGTATGTAAGAATATAAGAATTTTTCATTTCATATTTAAGTAGAATGCTCCCAGGTTAAAATTATCTTTATGTCGCGAAGTACACGCCGGCGGCTCTGCTTCATGACGCACGCAACCCAGCCACCTGGCCACCACCATCCTGTTGCATCAATGCTGTAGTAGTGGACGATGGCATAATCATCATAAATGGGCAGCGAGCAACGGTCAGCGTTGACAATGGACCCCTAAGGACGACAAGAGAGGCCCACCTCATCACGTTCGAAGACAGAACCGTGATCAACAGCACCCTGTTCTTAAACCTCAACAAAGCATTGAGGAAAGTTCCAGGAATCGTAGCTTCGCCTTTGCTGTCAATAACGGGGCACGGTGAAATCCTAAGCCTACCACGACTACAATCGATGAACGAGCACAATCTAAGGGCCATCCAAGAACTTAGAAGCGACATGACATCCGGTGGGTCACCCAAGACCTGGTTCATTGCGGACAGCCTCAAGCTCTGTGGCCTTATCCTGTTGCATCAATGCTGGATTCGAAGCAACTCCTCAATCAAGTTGCAAAAGGTCATCAGAGAGATAGGTATCGCCGAGGACGGAGATGATTTAAGGGGGGAGTAGTTAACACATAAGCAATAACATGGGACACCCTAACTTAGCGCACAAGAAATGTGAAATATCATGTGCCGCCCTAACTTATCCAGTCCGATACGGAGGGCGCCGATGCAGTAGATGCCGTTGCAGCGGGCGGCTCTGTTATCTGATTGGGCGCCAGCGATCGCATGATCTTGTTTATGCGTAGGCGGCTCTTATCTCTTGTGAGCGCGGACGGCTCGCCGGCTATGTTTCGGTGTAGGTTTAGAAGTAAGCTTTAGTTTAGAATTGGACGAATAAATGAACGGAGCGTTCACATAAACTCCGACACGAGTCGTAAAACGTGCATTGATATAATCATATTGTTGAGCCTTAAGGGCCAACGAAATAGAGGGCAATTACCCTCTCAACATAATCTTCGGTAGAAGACTCAGTTGCCAACCGCAACCACCGTCCCCCGCTACAAGAGCGGGCCACGGGAACCCGATCGCTGCCGTCGGAGCCAACGCAACGCATACCGCAGCTCGGACCAAAAACGACATAAAGTTAATTTACATGTGCGTGCGCTTCTATGCACTATGAGAGGGAGCGATGAGCGCGACAATAGAAAATTAGTATAAGAGATTATAAAGAGAGTATGAACATAAACAAGGAGAGCTGATCCTAATAATCATAAAGCAACTATATAAGGAGTTCTGGTCGGAAAAGATTATGGAAAAGTGCGAGTGAAAAGTGCGAGTGAAAGGGCTCTCGCTGTAATCATTTAAAAGCAATGATAGTAGTCAGTGTTTTGAAAGAATAAACATTTTGAAAAATTTTGAAAAAAAAATTCGCCCGCAACCAACTTTCCGCGTCGACATGCAAACGAGCACTGAGAATTAGGAAAAGCAGCGAGTAACTCTGCCACCGACGAGGCCTCCTTATATAGTTGCTTTATGTTAATAATTATGTTTTTGCTGCTGCTCCGAACAAGACGTTTGAACAAGACATTTTTATTACCGGTACTCGAAGAGTAAATAGAGTAAATTGTATTTGTGCGAATAACGGTTGTATGTAACGCACAGAAGGAAGCGTTTCCGACCCCATAAAGTATATATATTCTTGATAGAGCCATGTCTGTCTGTCCGTGTTGTTTGTCGGCTAGTTCTCAGAGACTAAAAGAGTTAGAGCCCCCAAATTTTGGTTCCAGACTGCTCTATGCTCACAGTGTAAACCAGTGTTTTCTTTTTATACCCGGTACTTAAAGAGTAAATAGGGTATATTGTATTTGTGCGAATAACGGTTGTATGTAACGCACAGAAGGAAGCGTTTCCGACCCCATAAAGTATATATATTCTTGATCAGCATCAATAGCCGAGTCGATAGAGCCATTTCTGTCTGTCCGTCTGTCCGTCTTTTTTTGTCGGCTAGTTCTCAGAGACTATAAGAGCTAGAGCCACCAAATTTTGCATCCAGACTGCTATATGCTCACACTGAAACCAGTGTATTTCAAAAATGAGCCACGCCCCCTTCCGCCCCCGCAAAAGGTCGAAAACCTCCCAAATCTACAGTTTTGAAGATAAAATAAAACTAAGAACCATTCCGTAGGAAATGGCCATATCTATCAGATCACTAAATTGGTATCCGATCGGATCATTATTATAGCCACAATGGAGAAATTATTTTCCAGTGGCTAAACCCACCCTGTCCCGCAGCTTTTGTTTCTCTTTTTACATTCTCTCATTCACACTCTGCTTCTGCTTCACTCCGCCCCTGCCTCTGCCCACCCCCTGGCGATGACTCTTCCGACTTTTAACCAAGACTCGGTTTTTAACGCTCTGTATTAGAAAAAGAGTGACCATCAAAGTTGCGTACAAGAAATTTTCATAGATGGGCCACTTTCGAAAAATTTGCTGTGAAACCTATCGGTCCAAGAATGTACCAATTTTATTGCTGTTTTAAATATCTCATAAATTGGAAAATATTAACTGATCCAATTTGTTTGATGCATTTTATTTAGTAGGCTTTTACTACGTGTTCTGTAATGTGAACGATATCTAGTGGTTGGCGATGTCTTCTACATCTAGATGTAGTCCTGAGTGCCTGGTATAAAACTTGTGACGCGTAAGAAGCGTCTCACACGTTCCTTCTCGTTTGTTTTGTTTTTTGTGTGCGGGCGCTGCCTCTGTCTCTGCCGCGAGTCTGCAGTGTGTGGGTTTAGGGAAGGGGGGCGAGCTAACGGAGAGTGTTGGCGTGAGAAGTGTTGTAGATGTAGATTACAACTGACGAATCAATTTAAAATTTGACAAATAACCGCTAGGGCACAGGTAGTACTGAGTGCCGGGTATAAAAGTTGTGTGTCCCTTCTCGTTTTTGTTACCCTTCCATCAATCTTAAGATTTAGTGAAGAGCTTGCCCCACAATTTCAAAATAAATTGATTTTGTGGATCCTTTTTATGCTCATATATTTCTTAATTACATTTACGACGAAAGGGATAAATGGTTATGAACATGTAAATATGTATACAAATACTGAATACGGCAATTGACTTTGTGTTCTAAATATTTTCCATTAGAGTATTTGGCGTCACGGTGTGAATAGGCATGGAGTTTTGACGGCACGGGATCGAAAAATGTGGAGTGGTGATATGTTTTCTGGCATGCCGGCTTCTTTGAACATGTACACACACATTGACACTTGCACCTTGTAAGGTAGTCTTTTCCAAGGCTGAGGTGTGGAAAGGTGGGCGTATGGTGCGGAAAGGGAACCTGATCGACACCGGTCATCCGGTGGTTAGCGGAGGCGCCTTCTGGCAGTGTAGCCGCCCCTGTCTGCTCCGACGCGAGCGCCCCAGGTAGTACCTAGGAAGCACCCGTTTCGGAGACAGGCACGCGCCGTTTGAAAGCCCGCGGTCTGGCGCGGTAATGACCTGCGACCAGTCCAGCGGAGCCTCCAACGGTGTGCGACCACAGTTACCGTCTTGCACTTTGGGAGGGGGGGAAAGGGTTAAATTTAAACTGTTTTCTGATCCCTCGAGCACATTGTTTAGGTTTCTTTTATTTATTTTATCTTTGTCTTCATTTCATATTTCTTGTCTTCTTTTCTTCCTGTCTTATCGCCTGTGTCCCTACCTAATTCGCACCAAACTAAGTCGTACCAAACGGGATAAGGCCCACAGCCTCGCTTACCCGATCCTCTCGAGCTTATGGGTCTTTGTCTGAGGTCTTGAGCCTCTCGTGGGCACGTGGTGGGTGTGTGTCGGTCACGGCGCACTTTTCACTTGTTCCACTGTTGTCGCCGCAGCGATATCGACTTGTTCTCCCGGTGTCCGAAACCTTTTTCCCAGCGGCGAGCTCTGCATTGCGATCGCGAGCCCTTACCCTCGGACCCTTGTCCAGGCTGCGCTGCCGCTGCTGTCGTTGCTGCCAACGCCCGTGGCTTTTTCTGCTGTTGGCCGCTCTCGGGCTGCTGCCGGCGCCCTGCTCTGCTGCTGGCTCTGTTTTCTAGCTCGTGCCGTTGGTCTCTCTCTGCTCCGTTCTGCGATCGGCTCGTGCCGTTCGTCTCTCTCTGCTCCGTTCTCCGACCAGCTTGAACTTAAACTATTCCTTCAGAATTTGTCTTTGCAATATAATAATGAAAATTATAAACTTACTACTAACCAAAATTTAATAACTAGCTCTTTTAAATGCTTAATAGAATATAAAACAAGCTTAAGCAGATTTAAGAAAAAACTTCATGATACATCCTACTAGTGTCTCTGCTAAATACGTAAACCTACCAATTATAACTACTTATATCCTAGCAAAATTGTGCGTCGTCAATCCCCCCACCCCCCTTTCCCACCTTCTTCCCGGGTGATATTTGATGGTGACTGCGCCGTACGGGGTGATCGTGATCTTAAATTTGCTGTCCGGCCACTCCAGGGTGAAGCGTCGCCGCCAGGTCTCCTGTTGTTGGCTGGTGCGGACCATTTCCACGAGGCTCCGGGGGATGAGTCTGCGCGGGGTATTCGCCCGCCATTCGGCAGGTGCCTCAACCCACTTTTCTTCCTCCTGCAACAGCTCTACTGTTACGGCTTTGATGTTAACGTCCGGTCCTAGCAGAGTCTGGAGGTCGCTGCTGCCAAACGACAATTTCAGCTCGTCGGTGTCTTGGGCTGGCGATAGCCCGAGCGAAGCGGATGGAGCTGATGACGGCCACCCGGGCCACGCTCTCCACCATCTCTTCGTTCTCCGGCTGTAATAGAGGTATCGGTGCATGGCGTTCTCTGTACTCGGGAACATCTCCGTGCTAATATCGTCGAACTGCGACATTCCTCGGGCGTGTTCGGCCTCGTTTCCCTCGTCTTCAAACCCCTCGAACCGGCGTTGGTATTGGGGAACCCAGCCCCAGTCGTTTTGGCGTTGTTCTGCCCACTGTCGCCACGGTTCCTCGATCTCCTCGTCGCCCATGGTCGTGCTAAGTGATGTGGGATATAAACGAGGTTATATCCCTGAGACTATGGACAGATTATGCTCTACAGGACAATAGTCTGGTTCGATTTTTGAAACTTGGAAGTACCCTAACGTAATACTACTACCGATGTTATACAGTGTCTTATACTAATCCTCTTTGTGAGCGCCCCAAATTTACTTGCTAGTCCTGGCGGCTGATCGTCTGTTTTGCTGTCGAGCGGATGCTCGCCGTCTTCGCTGTCCTGCTGTTCCTCGTCGTCGTGTTGCTGGAAGGCTTTCAGGTCGGCTACCCCGGTGGTGAGCCGGTGTCCGGTCTCCATGTGGCAAATTCTGGCTATATTGGGTGAAATGAAATAGGTTACCTTATACGGGCCCTCGTACCGTGGGGCTAGCTTGGCGGCGAATCTGTCGTTGGCTTTTGATAGTACATGTTGCTTCACTAGCACCAAGCTTCCTAATGGTTGGTCTCCAATAGCGTCGTCGTAGGTTGTAATGGCGGCCCTGTTCCGCCGATGCTCGCTGTGTGTTGTCCCTCGTCGTCTGGAAAACCTCGCAAAATCGGTAGCGACTATTCCGGATCCTGGCGTGACTTCCTCGTACAATGCTCCTGGTAGTCTCGGCTCTTGTCCTTGGACCAGGAACGCCGGACTGAATCCTGTTGTGTCGGACACGCTGCTATTGATTGCCAATGAAATCTCCGGTAGCAGGTCGTCCCATGTACTATGTGGTCCTTCGATGTAGTGAGCGATCATAGTCTTGATTGTCCGGTTAGCTCTCTCCGTCGGGTTTTGCTGTGGATTGTACGGCGCAGTATACTCCAGTGTCATACATGCTCGCTTACAAAACGCCTTAAAGGAACGACTGGTAAATTGATTCCCGTTGTCGCAGATGAACTTCCGGGGTATCTCAAATCGGCTGAGAATCCTATTGCGAAAAGCTTTCTCCAAGTATGTTGCAGTGGCACGGCGCAGATGTATCAGCTCCACCCAGTTGGAAAACATATCTAAGAAGACTAGTAACACTGTGTTACCTTGTTTGGATCTCGATAGCGGTCCAACGAAGTCGGCGCAAATGGTAGCGAAAGGCTCGCTTGCCTGTCGTGTAAGCATCTTCCCTGCTGGTTTAGCTTGTTGTGCTTTGAACTTTTGGCAAAATTTCCTTACGTAGCGGGCGACGTCTCTGAAGATTCCGTGCCAATAATATCTTTGACATACCATTGTCGTTGTCTTGCGTATTCCCAGATGTCCCGAGCTTGGTTGGTCTAAGTGGTCCGTCACTACGTTAAACCTGTATCCTTCCAAGTAGCAACGTAGCTTCCTGATAGCCCAGACGATTGTTAAACATTCCTTCTTGGTGGTGGAGTAATTCTCCTCGGCCCTCGATAGTCTTCGGCTCACATATGCAATGACCCTTTCGCCGTCGCCACTCGGCTGGGTTAGTACTCCTCCTAGTCCGTAGTCGCTGGCGTCAGTTTGTAAAGAGAACTTACTGGTAAAATCCGGACACGTGAGAACTGGCGCCTCGGTCAGTAGTTCCTTGAGTTTCGTGAACGCTTGCTGTTGTTGGGTTTCCCACGTCCATTTCTTGCCTTTCCGCAGTAGTTGTGACATCGGTTGCACCACGGCTGCAAAGTTTGGGACAAATCGCCTGTACCAGGGGGCGAGACCCAGGCATCGGCGTAGAAGAAGAGGTACTTCTTCCGGTTAAACCTGAGGTTCGCTTGTCGTAAGCGCCTCAACACTTCTCTGAGATTCCTGACGTGTTCCTCCAATGTTGTTCCAATGATGATGATGTCATCGAGATATGCGAACGTATGGGGTTCCATATCTGCTCCGATGACACTGTCGAGTGCCCGCTGGAATGTGGCGGGTGCCGAGTGGAGTCCAAATGGCATAACACGCCATTGGAAGAGACCTCGTCCTGGTACTGTGAACGCGGTGCTTTCACGACTGGGCTTGGCCATGGGTATCTGCCAATACCCGCTTTTCAGGTCCAATGTAATAATATATACCCCCTCGGCAGGGGGTATGCGTCCGGTACCGTTCGTGCATTGAGTTGATGAAAGTCTACACACATGCGGGGTTTCTCCAGTCTTCTTGCCCACCAACACAATAGGGGCACTATGTGGGATTTTGGAAGGCCCGATGCATCCATCCCTTAGTAACTCGTCTACTTGCGCGTGAATTACCCCTTGCATGGCTGGATTCCGTGGAAAGTATCGCTGTTTGATCGGGCGATCGTCGCGCATCACTATAACGTGCTCGGCGATGTTGGACAGGCCGGTCAGGCCGTCGAATTTCGCCAATTCTTCCTCCAGGAATTCTTGTACTCGTGGTGCTATCGGCTCTGCTGAGCTATGTCCGAGCTGGCTTGTGGCGGCTGGTTGGAGAGCGCCTCCCCAAGTTCTGTCTCGTTCTGTGCCGGGGTCTTCTCGAACAATCGTTGTCAATGCTGATGGGACGACCGCCTCGCGGATGCAGGCGTCGTCCTGGTTTGTCCTCGTTGTTTCGGTTGATGGGACGACCGCCTCGCGGATGCAGGCGTCGTCCTTGTTGGTCCTCATCGTCGAGGATGATCCGCCGGTCACCTCACGGTTGCAGGTTCGGGGTCATCTCGAATCCTTGTCCTCCCTGGTGATGTGACAACCGCCTCGGGGATGATGGCGTCGTCGTTGCTTGTCCTCCCTGTCGGTCGATGACATTCTGTGGCTCCGTGGTTGGATCTGCTCAAGGGGATAAGCAACCCTCCTACATGCAGCTTGGCATCTATGGCGGCAAAGAAATCCAAACTCAGCAGCACGTCGTCGAGTGCCGTTGGCGGGACCAGCATCAGGATGCTAGCCCGTGATTGTCCGAGTCGGCTTGAATTACCCGCGTTAGTTCCATCTTTCGATACCATTTGCCAAAGCTATTACGGTCCGCACTGTTAGTCTGTGGGCCGGGTTTGGGGCTCGTTGCGCCGGTTCCACGCTTTGGCATCGATGCTGATCCTGTCCTGGTTCTGGCTTGACGTTGACGCTCGCGTTCCCGGATGACCTCAAAGTTTATCACTAGTTGTGTTAGCTGTTTGAACGAGCGGAAGTCCAGGCGTCTCACGTACAACTGGTACTCGGGCAGCAGATTTTTGTACACCTGCTCCAGTTCCTGAGCTTCCGAATACCGCCGGGGTAGGAAGTCCAACAATTTCCTGCGAAACACGTTCCATGACTCTCCCTGTAGATGACTCGTACGAAACCAGTCCTCGGCAGTCCCTTTCAAAAGTTCCGGTACTCCTTGGCCCAAATGATACGCGCTGCTGTTGTCCAGGCACCGGAATGCTGAGGTAATGCATACCCGGTCTTGTTGGCTCTCCTGGTGGGATTTCCTTCGCTTGGTTTCCATTTCCACTCGTAGTAGGCGACAAGCACCGATATCGCTGTTGAGCGGGAGTCCGTGCTCTTCCAAATGCGTCTTCAAGTTCCTCTAAGTGTGCCTGGATCGTAGCCGAGTGTCCCCACGACTCACAAAGGCAGACGTGCGGCCTCGAAGTTCCTCCAAGGTGCTTTCCCGTTCGAATCCGAATTCTTTAGCGAATGCCTCCAGCTCCGCCTTGCGCCGGTACGAGATCCACGCTACTCCAACCATGCTGCTATATGAAGCCTGCTCCTGTGTCTTGGGTCCTGTGCCTTGACTGCGGTGTCGCTAGTATCCTTGTTGTATGCCAGTTGTGTCCTGTGCAATGCCTGGGCAATGTATCCTTGGTGTGTACCCGTATGATCCTGTGCTATGTCCTTGTTGCTTGTATCCTTGGTGTATCGTAGTGTTATCCTGTGCGATGTCCTTGGTTCTAGTATCCTGTGCAATGACCTTGTTGTATATCCTGGTAAATATTTTTTTTTCCCACTTGGCCAAAATTTTATGATTAGGAACGATGTGCACTGCTCAATGACTCTGGGTCGACTGTCCCCTTTTTGCTCTGCCAGCTTTATTTATTGGGGATTCATGTGCGGCCGAACGATCGTGACCGAGAGTTCACCAGCGCTGCGTGGCCCGCCTCTCTGTCTTCCGACCTTCGTAGATGCGATAACCCTCAAAATAAGCTCTTTTCTGTTTGATCTCTCTGCTCCTCGTAGCTCCGAAATGTGTACTCTGTATGCTCTGTGAACCCCGAGAACCTCTCTGTCTTCCTACCTTCGTAGATGCGATAACCCTCAAAATAACCTCTCATGCCTCTCACTAGCACGTATAAGTTCCTTTAAAACTGGGCATTTTCCCGTTCATGTCGGCATCAGCGTGTAAACTGGATATAAACAAAACCTTGAGCAATGATTCTCAATGATTCTTTTGGGTGCCCCAGTGTCTGAGAAACTGTGCCCACGTGAAGGTGTTTGGGAAGTGCACTTGTGTGCATGCACACCTGCCTATGTTAACCTATGTTAACCTGCCTATGAAACCAAAATTTTAAAGACAAATGAAACGCACCCCCCCACACATAGGCAATACCCACTGTACCAAGACTTAAAGAGTACTTATCATTAAATATAACTTGTCTACATGGCGACCGTGACATTGAGGCCAGAAAATAATTCGACAAAAAACAATTTACATGCAAAACAAATGGGACAATGACAAAAAAATACTGCAAAATCAGTTTTCATGCAAATAATAAAAAGTGTATAAAGTTCCAATAAGAGAGTGGAAGAAAAGTAAAAGAAGATAAAGAGCTGGACAACTGGACAAGGGGACAACTACAAATATAAGCGCGAGAGGCCTGACGCCCCCTACGCCATCGTTGGAAACAAGCTGAAACGAGCAAAGGGAAAAGCCGAGTCTAAAGGAGGCTTTAGAGGCTTTTCCATCCGATGGACCGCGCCCACTCACAATAGCTGAGTACCGGGCACGCCAGCAGACGCAACAGCCTAAGAAATTAAACAAACAACTGGAGGACCTAAACAGGAATCTTAGCGATGCAAAGTAACTCAATAAAGGCTGTATTCATGCCAATGCCTAAATTGACAATAATTTATCTATAAAACTTCTACCTACAAGCCAAAAGCCTACAAGCGTGCAAAAACCCTGCATGTAAAATACTAATATCTGCTAGGCTTTTACTAAAAACATATGTCTGATATTGTAATTATATAGAGAAAAACCAATGTAAATCAGCCATATGCCCTACGTATGTTCTTCTAAATATTTCCACTTTTTTTTTAATTGAAATTGAAATTTGAATTAATATTGAGTACACAAAAAAAAAACGAGAAGGGACGTGTGAGACGCTTCTTACGCGTCACAACTTTTATACCCGTCACTCAGGACTACATCTAGATGTAGAAGACATCGCCAACCACTAGATATCGTTCACATTACACAACACGTAGTAAAAAGCCTTCTAAATAAAATGCATCAAACAAATTGAATCAGTTAATCGTATTTTCCAATTTATGAGATATTTAAAACAGCAATAAAATTGGTACTTTTTCCCTGCACATTCTGTGCAATAATGACAGCTAGGTTTCACAGCAGATTTTTCGAAAGTGACGCCATCTATGAAATTTGCTGGTACGCAACTTTGATGGTCACTCTTTTTCTAATACAGAGCGTTAAAAACCGAGTCTTGGTTTTAACTTTTAAAAATTAGCTTTTGGCCACTGTTTGCGCAACTCCTCGCAACCAGTTCAGAGTCAAAATCTCGAAATAAAAAGCCAAGTGCTGCTGATTTGACCGAGTCGGAATTCAAATCAATTTAATCTCTTCTTCTTTTCAATTTCGATATTCACCTATTAAATGCATGTTCTTCCTCTTTCTCTATCGTATTCACATATCATATGTATGTTCTTTATTCCTTTGTTCCTTCCACAATGTAGATCGAATTATGCCTCACACGAACCCTTTAGGGTTTTATGCTCGGATTATAATTCCCTCTACCACATTATATCCTCAAGTAACTCCCTTTCTCTTCTTAAATCTCTTATACTAGCCTACCTCTCCCGTAGTTAGTTTCATTTTAGTTTTGTTTTGTTTCTAATTTTGGTAATTTTTGCTTGCTTAGCTATAGTAGCTCTAGTCTAGTTATGATTAGCTCTAATTTTCCTCGAATATTAGCCTAACATCTATCTTTCCTGCATGCTCGCGACCGGTTCGGTTAATCGAGCCGCGCGTCATGCGGCAGCGCCCCTCGGTCTGTTGGGCGGGAGGAGGGCTGCGTTCTGCTGGGTTCATCGCGTAACAGGCTTTGGCTTGGTGTCGCATGGGCCACTTGATGGTGCAGTCATTGCATATCAACGTCCAGACAATATATAGCAACAAGCTTCTGTCAGTAGCTTAATGCTACAAAGTCATCTACATCTACAACACTTCTCACACCAACACGCTCGCCGTCCTTC